>NC_083765.1:44393083-44483083 GCF_963514075.1 Conger conger | reverse complement strand
TAAAGAAACTTTTGATCTGTTGGTTTGCCTCTCATAATAGATGTCATGACTAAGTGTGGGAAATTTACAGTAAACTGTAAATTAATGAATGTTTTACTATATTGGAAACCCAGAATAACAATTTTTACTGTGTAATGTAAAACAATATTTGATAAAGAAACAAATCACAAAAGCAACAGTATTCTTCAGAGGGTTTACAGTATTTTGACGTTTGTTCTCACAGTGCAATATACTGTAATTCAGAAAAGAAAAATACAATACAATCAATTACTCAAAATACATTACAATCAATAACAAATACATTACATTACATTATTGGCATTTGGCAGATGCTCTTATCCAGAGCGACGTACAACAAAGTGCATACCCATAACCAGGGATAAGTTCGCTGAAAGACCCTAGAGGTAAGTACAATTTCAACTGCTACCTGTACAACAAAGATAAGGACAAGGGGCTTTTTTTTTTTTTTTTTTTTTTTTTTTTGAACAAACAAACAAACAGAGCAAAAGTCACCAAAGTTAACTATTCAAACACTGCTTACCTAGCCAACTAAAAATACCGATACACAAATACATACCAAATAGCAATATTTCCACTATATACAGTAATTCGCACATATATTGTCTGCCTATCAGTATCAGAAGTCTACTGTTGGCCTGGCCCATCCATCCTGTCCTATGCATTTGGCTATAGATTTTCATCAACATCACTCCGAATGTTATCTCTTGCTATACACCGAGGAAAACATCTTTTTGCGTGCCTTATCCAGCCCTGGATGTGTTCCACTGTTATGTCATACACCCAGCAGCCATTGCATCTAGAAGTGACATCTGTTCATGTGGGTGGTGGTCCTAAACCTTCACATATACCTTCATAAACTTCATATTGGTACCTGAGTTTCTTGACACCCTCAGAGTTCCTGTCAAAGGGGACAGTGTACAACTGTTTCATCCTGATCTGATGTTTCTGTTACACTCTTGAAATGGTTGTAGTGCTTACACTGTCAATGTTTGGAAATATGTTCTTGTCTGCGATTATGTTGTTGCGTATTTCTCTTAGCCTGATGCTGTTGTTGACAATGACCATCCCAACTATTGTATCCTCCTGTTGAGGTATAAACATTCTTCCCCTTCCCCCTGTGTGACTGTGTGAGGTAACCGCTCGGTCCTGTAGTGAGTTAAAGACAAATGTGCACTGATACATCTGCTTTTTCTGGAAACTTCTCAAATCACAGTACTGCTGTAATATACACATCAATTGAACTCCTTCAGTCAGAATGCTGTAAATACTGTATAGTACCTGTTGGTTTGCCTGAAAATCCTCACTATTGAAGCCACTGTGGATCTAGGCAAGTTTCCTTGAACCCTCAACCTGATTCCCTCAGGGACAGACCATGATTTACCACATGATCAATGACTGTGGCTCTGATTTCATCAGACACAACTGTTCTTGCTCTTCCATGATGTCTTCTTCCTCTACCTCTGGCTGCATCCATTTTCCCCACCAAGGCTAAAGAATGCAAGTGCCAATCCAAAGGTGGCCCCTTTTGTATATGTGGTAACGGGGCACAAACAACAAACACCTGGGTAGGTTGTTCACTGAAATGACAGCCAGGTGTTTCAACAGTACATATACAGCAGTAATAGTGGAAAAATCTCTTCAGTGACAACTACATCTATATTTACCCTGTATACATGCACATTTCAATGCAAGTATGGTCACTTTTGTATAGATGGTAACAAGGCTGCAAACAAAAAAAATGAATAAACTGAATAAACTTTCTGCTCAAATCAGAATGATCTGTCTTACGTATTTCAAGCATTTTTCTGCCAAAATGCAGCATATTTCCTTCCACAATGATCCGAATTTTATTGGGTTTTGAACTGAAAGTTAACTGAAAGACATTTAGAACAGAGTATCTAAATGTCTGCAAAATTTGCTGTATTTGTACAAACATTTGCTGGTAGTGAACACTGACTGAGAGAGGTATTCATGAATTTTGGAAGAAGTGGTGATTGAATGCTTTTAGTATGAAAGCAATGCAAAAATATCCACAGTTTAGTTCACATAGTCTAATGATATGGTGAATGTGTTAAGTGTTTTGAAAAAGTGGACATGGTATTGAGACAAGTGTGAAAATGATTGTAAAAAACTGTAAGACTTGGTAAAAGTGCATTTTGAGGGTCATTCACAGGAAGAGAACGGCACAGTATTCCATGGGTGCCCATAAACACAGATACACAGCGTAGTGTGGTTCTGTGGCCATGTTGTGATGTCATAATGAACGATGCCCCGGGCATGCTCTATACCCCCAGTCAGGTAGACGGGCAGGAAATTAGCAAACCATAGAGACACTTCTATGGCTTCTATGTCTTCTTCCAAACAAAGAGGCCATATGCCTCACATTGAGAAATTCAGGCCTCATGTTTTCAGGCCTGACTGAAGAACCAAGAATTCATATCTTGGTTGTGCCTTAACAATCTCCAATGTTTTTAGACATGAGATGTGTGGAAAAGCCACTGATAAATCTGTGCATTTATGTTAAAGGCTTTTACCCTAACATGCCATCTCTCGATTCGGAGTTACACTCTCTCTCACAAACGCACACACACACACACACACACACACACATACCAGAGGATACTAGCTGCAGCAGTTTATAGCTGATGTAACCCTTCTTATAACTTATAACACCTGTACTAAAAGTGCCAGGAACAGCAACATGATAAAAACAAGAGAGTGGCTCCTTCACCTTGTTCCATACAAAGGGGCAGCCTGTAGCGTAGTGGTTAAGGTAAATGACTGGGAGACACAAGGCCGGTGGTTCTAATCCCGGTGTAGCCACAATAAGATCTGCACAGCTGTTGGGCCCTTGAGCAAGGCCCTTAACCCTGCATTGCTCCAGGGGAGGATTGTCTCCTGCTTAGTCTAATCAACTGTACGTCGCTCTGGATAAGAGTGTCGGCCAAATGCCAATAATATATAATATAAAGTATGACACAGCCCTTTCTGATACAAAGAGCATGTTCTTTTCTCAATGCCTGCCTAGACCGTGAGTCATTTCGGAAGTAGCGTTGCACCACAATGTGAATTATTCAGCATTAAGCTCTCCTGGCTTTCCCTGGGCCCTCTTATAGCTAAGACCCCAGTTAGTTTGGCTGTTGGTTGACTAAATGCATTTCCCTGAATTAATAATTACTTGTAGTAATTCTGAAAATCATTACTTTTCAAAATTTTTGTGTTGGGAAAAAACAGAGAAATGAATCAGATTTGTAAGATATTTTAGTACACGCTCAGGGTATAGAAGTATGAATGTTTTATCATCAACTTAACAGGGAAAATAAATCAAATTTATTTGCGAACCGTCTCTCCTGATTAATTTGGGAGTAGCTCTCTATGGCAGTCCATTAAAGCTTTCGCAATGTGCTTGTCTTGAATCATTAATGCAACATGAACAAACGGCTCCCAGCACCTTCAGAACAGACCTTCAGCAGAAGAGAAAGACTTCAACACACTGTGTGAAGCACACAGACCACAAATGACACACAATACATAAATGAGAGGACACCAATATTGCAAACATAACACACAAACCAAGGAATAAAACAAAATAATGTACATGCCACAACGTACCATAGAATTGTTTTTTGGCTTCTTCTTCTTCTTCTTCTTCTTCTTCTTATTATTATTATTATTATTATTATCATCATACTTTTGCTTGTGCATGCAACATTACGGCAATAATAATGACATAAGATATAGTAAATGTAAATGCAAAACATTCATCACACTCCATCATTTTTGTACTGGTGCTATCATACGAGCTTCAGAAACACTCAATCTTCCTTTATCCGGATTTCTCTTGACAGCATTGTTCATTGGTCAGGCTACACAGCACTGTGGGAAGGTGGGCGTGCGGGTGAGTCATTGTTTTAGGAGCCAGGGAACCTTGACCTGTGGTAGTTGTCCGAGAGGCTCCTAACAGTGAGATCAGTTCATAAAGAAAGGGTCCGTGCAGGCAATCTTACACCTTAACCCTTTGAAGAGTAGTGTCTTTGGAATATAGTTTTTTTCTTCAAAATACTTCTGTGCTCTAGAATTCCGTTGCTTTCAGTTACCAGACACACATTCAAGATGGCAAATGTTAGCTCACATTAGCTAATAGTTTGAAAAAGTTGCTGATGGGGAAAATGCAGAGATGACAAAAGTTACCAATTATTTGGCTGTTATAATATACTTTAATGGTAAATGGTTGGCATTTATATAGCGCCTTTATCCAAAGCGCTGTACAATTGATGCTTCTCATTCACGCATTCATACACACACTCACACACCAAAGGCGATTGGCTGCCATGCAAGGCGCCGACCAGCTCGTCAGGAGCATTTAGGGGTTAGGCGTCTTGCTCAGGGACACTTCGACACGGCGGGGGATCGAACTAGCAACCCTCCGACTGCCAGATGACTGCTCTTACTGCCTGAGCCCTAATCAAGGTAATATTGGCTCTTACCTTTAAAAATAAATCACAGGTAAGAAACAAAGCAGCTAGCTGGCATTGTTTGACCAAAGTAGCATCCATGTTGTTCAACAATAACTGACGTTTGCTGTCTTGAACATGGCAGTAGTGATTGTTAAATCAGCATTAGAATGTTCAGTTAAGAAAAGTCTAATCACATACAGTATTTGTGATCTTACACTTTCAAGGGTTACAGGTCAAGCAGATATATTTGCTGAACTGAGAAGAGTGTAGTGTCTCCCTGCTCTCATTGTAAAAGAGCCTTCTTCTCTCTTTCTGCCTCGGCCCCAGCAGTGTGGCGAACCCTGTGAAACGATAGTATTATCGCTGTAATTCCCAAAGATGTCAGCATTCACGACTCACTTACACTCGGGTAACTGATCTCGCACTCGAGTTCGCTGTCGGGGCGTGTCAGGGCCGTCATCCCGGGAGCTGGGGGAACCCTTCCCCCAAACCCACGCGCCGCACATTACTGCTCTCCGGTTCGGGAAAATTGCGCTACGCTAACGAGACAGCCGACGCAGGCGTGGAATGGCTGCAGACAACCCGACTGTCAAGTCCACTTAAATCTGCCCGTTTAAGGAGAGAGAGAGAGAGAGAGAGAGAGATAGGGAGAGAGAGGGAGAGAGAGAGAGGGAGGGAGAGAGGGGGGGAGAGAGAGAGGGAGGGAGAGAGAGGGGGAGAGAGAGAGGGGGAGAGAGATAGAGAAATACAGAGAGAGAGAGTGAGAGAGAGAGCGGGAGAGGCAGCTCCATTGGTCTCTGTAAGGAACAGGAGGGAGTATAGAAACCCTTCTTCTTGCAGGCACGAGCCTAAAGATCGATTTGACGCCGAACTTCATTACTACAGCTCTTGTTTCCCAAAAGTAGCCTGCGACAAGTACGGCATATTCATCCTTTAAAAAAACACAGATTTTCTCCATCTCCCCCTCTTCTCTCTGTAATGAGCGCACCACAGTCATGTTAGAACGCAGGAGGACCATGTGCAAACAGTGTTTGAAGTGAGACATGTTTTCTACATGGTGTGTTTAGCCTGCTTGCACTCTTTGAATGCTCAGAGGAAGTGCAAGGCTAAATGCTAACTCATATTCTCTATTCCTCTCACAAACGCAACATGGCAAACATTCAACTTTTTTATACAATACAATACTGAATATCAATTGCTAATTTAATTGCTGAGAGACATTTTAGTGGTCAAGTTACTGTATATACTGTATGACAATCTTGTAATAAACTTATTATATAGCTACAGTACTTGCAGCCTTATAACACTGTTATATTGAATATCATTATAATCCTTGTTTTTGTGACTGCATTGACATGCAGATTTACAAATGGTTTCTCGCGCACATGCACGCCCACCCAGATTCACACACACTCACACACACTCACACGCACTCACACAGACACACTCCCACACACTCACACAGACACACTCCCACACACTCACACACATATTTACACACACACACACACACTAATACACACACTCACACGCACTCACACACACACACACACACACACACACAGGACAGGTCACATTTCGGTCATTCTGCATATCTCTGTTTAAGACTGAAGGCGTGCATTACCAGTGCTCTGAGGTGAAAATATATGCACCACAAAGGCTTAATTAAACACTCTTTTGTCTCGGTAGGCCAGAAGGTCTTAGGCAGTGACCATGGTGGTGATCTTGTGGTGATGATCTTGGCCCTCAGCCCCTCCACCAGGCGTTCTGGCACTCGATACGGCCGCTGACGGACAGGAGTGGGGTCTTTCAGGTGGATCTTGTGCTGCAGCACACTGGTCCTTCCTGGCCTGGGCTGGAACAGGGATGGATATTCCGCAAAGACCTGCTGGAGCTCTGCTCTTTGTCCGTCCCCAAATGCTCTAGGCTTCCCTGGGTCTGCTGCTTCCAGGCCTCCAGGCACACATCTCCTAGTCCTCCTCAACCTTCCGTACCAGCAATGCCTACGCCACGGTAGTCTCCCTCTCCTTCTATTCCTTGACCAGGTTGACGTGGTAAGTTTGACGGTCTGGAACCTCATACGTTACTGGGCCCATCTTCTTTGTGAGGACATCGGGCCCCTGCTACTTAGCCTGCAGCTTGCTGGTGGCGGACAGGAGCAGCAGCAGTACCTTCTGCTCGGGCTGGTATTCACGGTGACAGGCATGCTGATCATACCACCACTTCTGGGTCTTCTGGGCCTCCCACAGGTTCTCCTCAGCCTCCTCCTGGCACTTCTCCAGGCGGTTCCTCGTCTGTAGGATGTACTGCACGATGCCAGTCTACAACGAGGTTGAAGTTGAAGTTGGAAGTTGGAAGTTGGAAGTTGGTTGTGATTGATTTGCACTTTGTTGTACGTCGCTCTGGATAAGAGCGTCTGCTAAATGCCACGTAATGTAATGTAATGGTGCCTCCCAAGTCTTCCTCAATGGATCCAGTGGCGCTGCGGAACCTCTCTGTAGGCAAACAACAATTATCACAGTCCTTCCTGGTGTCTTCCTCAGAACCTCCGCAGCATGTTTTCATCATGTTCTTGAGGGTCTGGTTAAACTGTTCAATGAGGCCGTCGGTCTGGGGGTGGTAGGGAGTGGTCCTCATAGCCTTGATGCCAAACTGCTGGTGTAGTTGCCTCATCAGCCATGATGTGAAATTGGCCCCCTGGTCAGTCAGGGTCCAACAGTTGGACCAATACACTAATGACTTTTGGGGTGGTGATGGACCGGAGTGGGAAGGCCTCTGGGAACCTGGTGGCATAGTCACAGATGACCACTATGTACTGGTATCCGGCACTGCTCTTCTCCAGGGGTCCCACAATGTCCATCGCGATGGGTTAGAATGGAATGGAGATCGGAGTGTAGAGGGGCTCTGTCCGAAATGCAAACGGCATATGTTTGCTGACAGACAGGGCATGTGGTGCAATAGCTGTGTACGTCAGTGTACATGGAGGGCCAGAAAAAATGGGAACTGAGTCAAAGGTATGTTTTCTGTGTGGTGAGGTGACCTTCCCAGCATCCATCCATCCATCCATTATCTGAACCCGCTTATCCTGAACAGGGTCGCAGGGGGGCTGGAGCCTATCCCAGCATACATTGGGCGAAAGGCAGGAATACACCCTGGACAGGTCACCAGTCCATCGCAGGGCACACACACCATTCACTCACACACTCATACCTACGGGCAATTTAGACTCTCCAATCAGCCTAACCTGCATGTCTTTGGACTGTGGGAGGAAACCGGAGTACCCGGAGGAAACCCACGCAGAGACGGGGAGAACATGCAAACTCCGCACAGAGAGGCCCCAGCCGACGGGGATTCGAACTCAGGACCTCCTTGCTGTGAGGCGGCAGTGCTACCCACTGCACCATCCGTGCCGCCCCTTCCCAGCATTACATTAAAAAATGTTGGGCATTGGTCGTACATTTTGACATCATTAATAGGTCAGACAACCCTGGCAAATCCCTCCCCAACAGCATGTCGGTAGGCAAGCCCTCAACCACACCAACATTCAGCAAGTACATCTACCCATTTACAACCACAATTACCTCTGCCATAGGGTACAACTTCTGGTCACCATGAACACACTGAATGCTTGTTCTGCTATCGTAGTTGATTGTACTTTCCGGCACATACCTCTTCTTTCTGAGGGACATTGAGCTGCCAGCTTCCAGAAGTGGATGCAACACATGCCCATTAACAATAACTGGGTAATCCGCTAGATCTGCACCACCCACTTCACCACCAGATATGTCCCCTTCCCTTGGCACATAACAGAAACCGCTAAGTTTGGGCTTACGCAACAGATAAACTGAAGCCTTATGGTCTTTGTTACCTCTGGGGGTCCGTGGGTCCGTTGCAGGCCTTGATGTATTGCAGGGCAAGTTTGTTCTTGTGTCGTAGGGCAGGACATAAAGCTGTGCCAATCTCCTCCTTAGACCGCTGCTCTGGCCGAATCCAACGAGTCCCTTCAGTTGATGGTAGGTCTCGGCGGGGCTCTCTCCAGGTGGTGTGATGGACTCCCTGAATCGCTGACGGTAGGTCTCTGGCGAGATGTCAAATTTTGCAAACAGCACCTACTTCGGATCGTCAAAGCAATTGGACCTCTCCTCGTCCATTGCCGTGTAGGCCTCCAACGACTTCCTGGTCAGTAATGACACCAGTCTACATGCCTGCTCCTGCTCTGGCCAGGCCCAGGTTCGGGCTATGCGCTCAAACCGCAGGAGGTAGTTTTCTATGTCCTCTCCCTGCTGGTAGGGTGGCTCCTTCCGGAACATACCCTCAGCCAGCTGTGAAGTGTGGCTTCTCTCTGGAAAAGTTGCTGGGACTGCCACCTGCTGCGTGGTGCTGGCTGGCCGGTTCACTGCTGCTCCAGCAGTGCGCCAGCGTGGCGTTGGTATTGGGAGGTCCATTCTTGGGCTCTCTGACCTGCTTGTGCCTGAGGTCCGATCTGGTTGTCGGGACACGTCATCTCCCGCCGGTTGTGGAGCTTGGAGAATGGATTCTCGCAGACCATGGATCCCCTCCAGGAGTCCCTCTTCCCGTCTCCGCTGGCCGGTGAGGGAATCCCTCGGAATCCAGCATCTCTGCTTCTAATGCTGGAGCTGGAGCTGGTCTGGAAGGCAGCTGGTGTGGAGTACTGGTCCTAGGTTGTGCTCACTGCCTCTCAAACTCTCTCCCTCCACCGTCTCCCAGGCCTCATCTTCTTTCATCCCTAGCCGTACCTTCTGGGAACGTAGACTCATCCTCCTCCTCACTGGTTGCACTGTTTTGCGGCTGGCCATCCCACTTCTGACACCATATGTTGTCTCAGCAGGACGGATGGACTTAGGCAGTCCTAGATCTTACTAAAACTTGGTCCCCCACAATAGAGGTTTTAATACAACAGATGTATTTACAGTGCTCCATGAAAAAATGTATGTACAGTGAAAATTATATTTACAATGAGAAATACAAACAAAACTAATGACTACACACAAACACAAAAGATACTTTCAAAACAATGGGAAACGTGAGCTAGCAGCCGGGTGTGCACCCCTGAACTTAGCGCACTCTATGGAAACAGTGTTATGAATTGCAGAATGAAAACGAAAGAAACAAACATGGTATAATTTTGGGGGTTTGGTGTAGGTAGTGTGCCGCTGGCAGCCAGGGACAGAGCCCTCTGTCACACGCTCACAGATCTGACTGCGATGTCCTTTTTTAAAGCATGGCTAAATTAATCCTTGATGTGCCGTCAACATTGGCAGTCTTATGAGCACAATCATGTATTTCATATATTTCTATGCCACTCAAACTCTTTCCTATAATTCTTTTTTTTTTGTGGGGGTTGAGCCAATCAAATTGCGTTGTGGTTTTCCCCCCATACTTAGGTTTTTACTTGAATTCTGATTAATGCAAACATTTGTGTTCCAGTTTTGGCTTGTTTTTTTCTTTACAGCGGGGACGCTAATGCCTGCTCTTAGAAGCTTCTGGAACATTCCTCGAGGGAGAAATGTGTTAAAGGTATAATAGGTAAGATGTTTGTGTTAAAACATTGTTTGAGGGTGTTTGATGCTGCAATTTCTCGAAATGACCTATTGTACCTTTAACCCTCTAAAGAGGTTCGGGTCGGTGGGACCCGTTTTCAATGTTTACTAAAAATAAAAATGATACAACAAATATTTTTTTCAACCTTTGACTCATAACCCTTGGCTCATTTTCTGTGAAGAACATTGAGTACACACTGTGCACCCCCCTACACCCCCATTACATACAGGCTATTCGGGTCCACTGGACTAAGTATAAGGTTTGCTGTGTACCTTTACCTGGTCTTCCTCCTACCTTGGACTATTGTGTGTGTGTGTGTTTGTGTGTGCGTGCGTGCATGCATGCATGCATGCTTGCCTGTGTGCGTGTGTACTTTCTCCTTTAGATTATTAGATTTAGATTTAGATCCACACTGTCAGACTGTGCCCCTCGTGTGGTGTGTAGATATTGTGTTCAATCAGGGCCGTTTGAGTAATGACTGGGTCCCTGAACAAAAGTCCAGTGAAAGGGCCCTCCAGTTTTTTATGACTGGACTGCATTTGCCCCCTCCTTGTGGCTGGGCCTCAGAAAGCTTTGCTGTTTTCCGCCTTATTGTGGGCATGTGTTCATTGTTAAATTTGTGTTCTGTAGCCTAATTTCAATTTTATTTAAATCAATAAACACCAATATTGAAGACAGCCTTCTCTCCTTTATATTTGTTGAAGAAAAACATGATTTATTCCTCCCAGTTTTGATTATTATTGATTTGTTTGACCAAAATCACATTTCATCACAAAAAACTAATACTAATGAATATGATTTAGCAGGGGTAAATGGCACATATTAACCATATATGCTATATGTTATGGTCTATATTGCTTGTAATTAAGATAAGGTCAACATCTGTGAAGTATTTTTACATAAATTGTTATGACTGTATTGTTTTAAGACCCCAATAATGGTATGGGTCCACCAGACCCGTGAAAAGGTCCTGAGTAACAGAAATATGTCCGCCGCACAAGGGTTAATGGAGGACAACCGTACTTCTTCCCTTCCTCCCCCAGTCATAGAGCAGACACAGATCCAAGTGACAGACAACTCACACTGCTATGAAGCGCGACAACTCAACTCACACTGCTATGAACTGCGACAAATCACAACTCACACTGCTATGAACTGCGACAAATCACAACTCACACTGCTATGAACTGCGACAAATCACAACTCACACTGCTATGAAGTGCATGAACTCACAACTCACACTGCTATGAAGTGCATGAACTCACAACTCACACTGCTATGATGTGCATGAACTCACAATTCACACTGCTATGAAGTGCATGAACTCACAACTCACACTGCTATGAAGTGCATGAACTCACAACTCACCAAATAATATTGCACTATAAGGGAGCTTTATGTAGTCGTAGTTATTAGAGCTAGGTTCATATTTAGTGCTCTCCCACCCCCTCCCACCCGCTCTTATCTCATGAAACAGCTATTTTAATAACCTTGAATTTGATTTCAATTATTTATATCCTAGAAAGGACCGTTTGGCATGGCCTTTTGTTTAAATGCCACTAAGACATTTACGGATATATCTGGATGATGAATTCTTCAGACACGGCTTTTATAATAAAATCAAAAGAACACTGATCCTGATCCATACTTAAAGCTAAATGTTACCTTAGCAAGGAGATGTAAACTCAGCAGACGACTCAAAGCACTGTGAAGAGCTGATGTAGGATCATCATTGTCAAAGAGGAAGTTTATACCAAAGGTCTACTGTATGCTGTCTTCAAATAGCATAGATCTCTGTTGTAACTTTTAAAATGTACTCTTTTGTTAGGTATTGTTTTATGATGTCTATTGTGTCGCTGTAAAGCACTGTCCTTCTGGCTGGAAGGCACTCGATAAATAAAGATAATATTAACTTAATGTAATATAATAAAATATGATGATGATGATGATTATTATTTTATTGTTATTATTATTATTAATTTTCAACTGCGCAGTATGAATTAGTTGTGGTTTTATTCTTGGATTCAATGCTGCCACAATACTTCTTACAGTGTGTGTTGAATATTGGGCTCTGTTTTGTATTGAAATTAGGTCCCAGGAACACGCAGGGCTATAAGCATGTCTATACTCTTGCCGTGCCAAGACCCACAGCACACAATATGTCACTTCCTGTCTAATCTCCAGGGTTGGGTACACAGTAAATGTGGGGTATGTGTGTGTGTGTGTGTGTGTGTGTGTGTGTGTGTGTGTTTGTGTGCACCCATGTATGCTCAGTATAAAATCAGAAGTCAACTTCCAGCTTTTAATAATGTTGACTCAAATTTTGCTGAGATTTTATAGGAAGTGTGAAGTCTGAAATAATAATCATCAAAAATTAATCTGGGTTAGTAAAAAAAACTGTGGCAACAAAAGAATTTGGGTAAAGATTCCAATTAGAATTGGCTGGACCAACAGACAGAGAAGAGAATAGGATTTCTATCATTTATCTGATGGTAGGAGAAAGGGGAGCCAGGAGACTTGAAAGTTTGCCCACATAAATTGGCTTTATACATACATTTAGCACAGTCCAACCAAAACATTTCCCTGGGTTTAATGTCCTAATACATTACACCACCCAATACCCACAACTTGATACAGTAATATCCAGATTTGGGGCAGGAAGAGTTTGGTTTATGAATAATCACCCAGGACATATTTCTGTTATATCTTCCCCGCTCAACCATTTTCATCTCAATAGGAAATACAGTATATTTAAATGCTACATTAAATATTTAAATGAGAAGGTTAATTTAGTTTAATGGCTAACCTGTCAGTGAACTGAATAATTATTTTTCTCTTTGACAGTTCCCTTTCTGTTGTGTTTTATGAGGCTGAGTGCCTGCTTTTGACATTACAGGAGGAGAATAAAGCACAAATCTGAGGGTTTCTACAGGGGCTACGAGGAGGCTCTTAGAGGGGTCTCTTCACAAGACCTGTTCATGTCTTAGCCTATGCTTCATTGACTTCAGTGCTTCATAACATTTTTCAGCAGGAAAAATAAAAAGAAGTGTAAACATTTTTTAAAAATGTACACATCTCCAGAAGTACGTATATGTTTTGATATAAACCCAAGAACATAATACAATTCCAGGAAATAAAAGTCACAACATGTCACAACAACATTTATTTGAGGTGTAGTGGTGATGAAGATGTGTCACTGTTGTTGGTTATGGTACTGATCCTGATCTCAACATTGTAAGCAGCTTACTTTATTAATGCACATCAGCAGCCTCAAAATCCATAGTTGAGATATGAATGGTTGTCATTTGCTGTTATGTGCATTAATAAAGCACATAATAGCAAACAACAATAACATCACCACCACTTAAGCTGCACAAAACCTTGCTTGGATATCCACAGTTGCTGCACTTTGGGTAGAAATAAATAATTCTCCATTTTAAACGGTGTGCAAACGAAGCCCTGTGGCTGTTTATTGGAAACCATGGCATTACATTTGGAAAGCAAATTTTTTGGCTCATTGACAGCCACAAAAATATGGGTCCATAGTGGTCCATAGTGTCTGCATTGAGAAAACTCATCATATCTACACAACTGAACTCAAACATCACATCTCAGCTAAACTATCTGGATGGACAGGTAGTACTCTGGATATGAGGGGGCGTAGCTACAGATGGGCGGAGGGTGGGCAGTGCCCACACAAAATGGTTGTCTGCCCGTGCTGGAGAGACTTGGGAGCGAGCAGAAGTCTCCCACAAACAGGCTATCTGCACTACAGGCAGAAGTGAAATTTTGAAACGCGCATTACCCTACTGCTAACTGACAGGCAATTGCAAATGAAGTAACTGAAAAGTGCAACCTCCCCCCCCCCCCCCCCCCCGGTCATGTACTGAGCAGCAGTTCTTTTCTATATAGAATTTAGCTGCCTACCCAACACACAGGCTTCGCCGCTGTGGATAAGTGGAAACACGCTGTAATTTGATTTATGGGCGGACTGTGGAGCTGAGAGACCTTGACGAGGGTCTCCTCTTCAGCGCACGGAGAGAAACGTGAAGGCGACGGGGTGCAGAAGAACCTTGCACGCCCGGGGCGACTCGCGAAACGCCACTCTTTAAACAACACGTCCGCATCGCCCGCGGCAACTGTCAACCGACTCTCCGCTCTGAGCCAGAGGAATTATAAGACTCTTTGTAACGGTAATTGATCCCTTCTTAATAAGAGTCTTTTTTCTGCTGGCTAGACATCCAGGGGACGTATGGTTAAATCGGTTTACTTTGCTTTTTCTAAGGCCTATAAAACTGATCCCACTCCAACAGAAGTTCAAAACAACAAAAAGAAAGATGAATGTGCCCTAAAAAGGAGGATGAAAGAGATGGAGTAGAAAAGATGTGTGAATGAAGTGTGTTAGATGTCAGGATAGCTGGTAGTTCAAAGGAGAAGTTGAACAGCTCGCTCGACCTGTATCAGGAATAAGTTTCCTATACGTGGGATTACTCTGTCTTTTGGAGTTGCTGCCAGGACGTCTTTTGAAGCTTGAGACCTCATTTCTGATAGTCTGTGATTTCCTAATATTGCACGCTCTTTCTTTACGTATTTGTTTCCGTGTGTTTAGCACGTTAGCACGTTGGCAACGCGCCGATCACCTGTCGGAATGCATCTCGTGCCTGATCGCACATCAGAGAAAAGCACTCCAGGAAGTCTTTCATGGGCGTCCTGCTGTCAGATGACGCAAACATTATCAAATGCTTTGTAATCCATGCATTGAAATCCAAAAGATAAAAAGATGACTTTCCTACACTTCTCACTACAAGACATCCGGGTATCTCATCTCTACTTAAGAGATTGAATTTGGCAATTATTTAGAGAATGGCACTATGCCTCGTTCTGTATTCCATAATAGCTTTAAGTATGTTCACATAACATGGTCACCAACAGTGCGGATAAGGTTTTAAACCGTATTCATACTGTGACCGGTTTCCAGTCGGGTGTGGTGTTAATCGGGTCCACTGGGGGTAAAACACCTCAGGCAGGGGTGAAACTGTACGTTCCCTTCTGAGATCAAAACCTGTCTACCATATGCAGGAGCAGAATGGCATGTTCAATGTTAATTAAACTCTAACAGAGTACATATGGTTCTGATCTGGACCTGAGAAGGACCACATGTAAGAGTTAATTTAGCACTCGACATTTTACTGTGAAGGAGCCATTACCATACACTGCACCACGGTACAGTACCAGCTTGAGTTGCAGTGATAGGTGTGGGTTTCATTAAAACTTTGGGGGAGACGCACTGCTTGACCACCAAGTCCAGGGGCGCCCAATCATGAGTTACAGAGGGCCGAGAGTATGCTGGTTTTCAGTCCAATCAATCACTACACCAGCTTATTTCACTAATTAACACACCTTCTACCTGAGAGGAGGGAAAGAAGTGGTGAAATCAGCAGGTGTCGTGATTGTTTGGAATGAAAACCTGCATGCTCCTTGATTGGGCACCCCTGACCTCGTCCCCATGTTGTCAAACATCCCATGTAGTCCCACAGGTATACTAGCTAGTCTACCTAGCTAGTCATGAGTTCATGTGAAAATATTAAGGGTGACCTGTCCCCCTGTCTCCCCACAAAACCCTATGCATATGGAGGCAGAGCGGTGTAATGGTCGGCTCAAAGACTGGAGGTTTGTTTCCCAGAAGCGTCATTGGTGTTATACCCTTCAGCAAGGTCCTGAGCCAGAATGGCCTCTGTAATAAATTGATTGTACATACTGTAATAGATGTAATAAATGTTGTAAATGATGTAATAAATGTAAGTTTACAGAGTCTTCCTGGATAAGGCCCATCGACTAATGTCAATGCAACTTACTTTCTTAATGACAAAGAGGACATTGACAATATACATGTTGTTACTACCAGTTTTGGGTCACTATACCCACTCCCTCACAGGTACCAACATCTGTATTTCTGCCCAGGTTGGCAAATTTCTTTACCTGGAACGCCATCCCGAGAATGCTCCTCAGATTCCCATGGAACGTGCATCCTGGAATGCGATTCCCAAGCCTGGATCGGAGACGGAGTGAAGGCGGCCAGGATTCAGAAGGACGTCCGTGAGTCCTCCCGGGGATCCTGCTCCTGTCTGACGGCGAGAGCTGTCAGCCTTGACGTGATGTGATGTAATGTGAAATCATATCGGACAACACGAGTTTGCCATTAAACTGTTCACAGGGTTTCAGTCCTGACAGGCACCAGTATACTTCTTTAATCCCAGGGCCTTTGGGCTCTCTTTGATGTAAATTGATTCTGGCTTTTTTTCTCTTTTTTTTTGGTGGGGGGGTTGTAGGCAGGGCGGAATCTTTTCCTCCCCTCTCCTTATCCTTCTCTCGCTCTATCTTTACCTGCCTAAATCTGCTGCCTTCAATTTATGGTCCCGCATCAGTGTCTGTATCTGACTGACAGACAAAAGATGGCTCTATTAGTGCCAGGCAAGGCCAGGCCAGGCTCCGCAGAGATGACATGTTAAAGCGCTGGGGAAATGACACACACCAGCCGTGCTATTGCTGAGCAAGTCATTAACTGGAAATCAAATGATCAAATGATCTAAATCAATTTTTTTGTTTTGTTCTTTAAAGAATGTGCTTCCAGGTTCTTGTTAATACCATCTGTCTTTCGACATAAGAAGGAGTCTGTTGTTGAAAACAGAGTAACTACAGAGAGCCGGTCACATGCACTGTTTTAGTGCTCTGTTTTGGGCTCAGTGTTTTTTGGATGTCCCCGTCCTGGCCACCTCAGGGCCAGATGAACTACCACTGAGCACTGAGGGAGGAGAAGGGGTAACCCCCCCGTACAGCCCCCCACCCCCCCACGCCCCTCCAGCTCAGCCCATGGGGGTGTCAGGAGGATGGCTCAGTCACACACAGAAGCCTTTTGTTAACTGCTCAGGATATAATGTTTTATGTGACTTTGAGTGTGTTTGACGTGGTAAACAAATTGAGCTAGGTTATGGAAATTGATTGGACTGCTCTCTCTTTCTGTCTCTCTGTCTCTTTCTCTCTCTCACATGGACGCACACATACATACACACTCACACACGCACATACATGCAATGTAAAAACTCTTCAGCTTCTATAGGTTTGCCAGAATTAATCATATAGTGTAATGTTGGTGAATCAGTGTCTAAAGAACTGTTTATGGCATTACAGTATTTAGTTTTTAAGCCCGTTCTCAAGATTTGGATTATAAAAGTATTTAATGGGCATGAAGACTTTGGGAGGGAAAGGGGCCAGAGTTTACTTAGGGTCAGAATAATTCATTTTATTTCATTTTTGTTGGCTTCAGATGAAGCAAGTGTAATGAGGATTCATCCCTGGTTCCGATCCAGGACACTCAGCAAAATCCAACACTTCCTGATACATTTTCATATCTCATCTACAAAGCACATGTGGCTATACCACTACACCAGGGGTGCCCGGTTGTGTGCACATCTTCATTCCAACCTACCAACACACCAGCTGTTTTCTTGAACCAGAGAGGAGGAAACCAATTACTGAAATCAGCAGGTGTCATGATTGGATGGGATGAAAACCTGCATACTCCTGGCACATGATTGGGCACCCCTGTACTTTGGTGTAAAAAAACACCAAAAAGTTTAAGAAGCACAATTTAATTTAGATAATATAATA
This sequence comes from Conger conger, assembly GCF_963514075.1. Taxonomy (NCBI): domain Eukaryota; kingdom Metazoa; phylum Chordata; class Actinopteri; order Anguilliformes; family Congridae; genus Conger; species Conger conger. Next base: position 44,465,375 of record NC_083765.1, on the reverse strand, counting down.
TAGTGTAAAGCAGTGCTGCCTAACCCTGTTCCTGGAGATCTACTGTCCTGTAGGTTTTCACTCCAACCCTAACAAAGCCACACCTCATTCAACAGCTACAGCAGGGCTGCCTAACCCTGTTCCTGGAGATCTACTGTCCTGTAGGTTTTCACTCCAACCCTAACAAAGCCACACCTCATTCAACAGCTACAGCAGGGCTGCCTAACCCTGTTCCTGGAGATCTACTGTCCTGTAGGTTTTCACTCCAACCCTAGCAAAACCTCATTCAACAGCTTCAGATCTCATTGAGCTACTTAGTTGGTATTAGAAGTAGTATCAGGTGTGCCAAAGTGAAAACCTACAGGACGGTAGATCTCCAGGAACAGGTTTGGGCAGCCCTGGTGTAAAGGTTCTGCCTTTCTACACTGTCCTGTGTTAATTCAGCTCTAACAGAGTACACATATGAGTTCAACTGGGACCATATGTATGGTGTAAGTGTTGATTTAACGCTGAATCTAGAATCTGTACGCATCTGCACATGTAGCACGTTATTAAGGCTGAATTATCACCAGGCCAACTACAAACCCTGCTATGTCATTCCATGCATTAATAGCTTCAGAGTATAAAATAACATCCACACTTACAACCTATGAGTGCCTCTCTGTGTTGCAGTGCTGTATTATTATGTTTACTTGAACTCTTTTTGATTAATGGTCTTGTTTTGCTGACAGAACTCAATTTTAAATAGCTTCTGTAAGCCACTTTATTAATCCCTTTTCAAAATGCAGAAAGGCAAAAAGCCTTAATTATATCCACAAGTGTCTTCTCCTCAAGGGACAGCGCATTTCCTAAAAAGGCTTGATGGATTTGAATTAGCCCACGGATTACTTCACAGCAATTTGTGTAGGCCTGGATCCAGGATTTCTGCTCAAGACAATATTTATCACAATGTTATTCAACCTTTCTGCTCTTTTAAGGTTTGGACACATGGAAGTTGAAGTTGGTTTTAGAACAATGTGCCAACAAATTGGCTTAGTAATATAGTTTTTTGTGACCAAGGTGTGTAACTGTGAAAAAATTGCTCTCTATCATGCTCAAACATGCCCAGCAATACATCTCTACACAAACAGGTCACAGTAAAGCAGGATTTACTGAGTTATCCTGCTAATAGCATAAAATGGCTGACAGTTAATCTGCTTTGTGGAACAGGCTCTTGGTTTGATGTTGTCTCTTGGTTGGGTGTTTTCTCTGTTGTGATTGGTTTGGTCTGACAGGATAGACCAACAATTGAATCAATAAAATGGATTTACAGTATACAGAGATGTGTTGCTAAGGACGAGTGGTTAGCCATGTTACTACAAAGATGGGTTGATCTTATGCACATTCTATACTTTTAGTGGAAAAACTAATATATGACTATACTATCATTTCCAGAATTAAACACACCAATCTTATTTTTTGGAGAAAAATAACACACACTCTTGGTCACCCAATGCACACTGTATACAATATGTATATATTTCTAAGGCCTCAAGGAAGCATGTATAATGCCCATATTACTATGTTGTAACATTTTTAGAAATCATTTGTAAGCATGCTTGTAGGCTTTTCATTTGCTATGTCAAATTTGAATCTCATTTGACAGAACATTACATGAAGTCGTAATGAATAATGAATGATTAAATTCATATGCTATACCATATTGACGAAGACTTTCAAAACACTAGCTTTGCCGAAAACCTCAAACTTTCTTTATTAAAAAAGTAAAAAAATTACAATTCTGTATTTTATTTTTGTTCTTGTTGCTGCCTAAAATATTTTAAAAGGGTGTAAATTTCACTTGGGAGACAATATTGTGTATTGTCAGTGATTCATTGACAAAGCGCAAGGCATATTAAAATGTGATGTCACTTATTGTGTTAGAGAGAGCGGTGTTTGTTTTGTACTTGTTCAAAGGCACACTTTGTCTGAACACAATTAACTTGTTTCTCCGAGCATTATTACCATTCATCACAGCTACACGCCTCATGACAGCACAGCAGAGATGGACGTCACTACTACTTTAACACTCATCCTTCAAAAGCCCCGTTCTCCATCTATCTTCTGCCCCAGATCTTATTCCAAAATCATTATCCGTCTTCATGCCTTAAAATCCTCCCCCATCATATTAGTCTCTTGTTAATTCTGAGATGGGTGCAACAAAAAAAATCTTATCTAGAGGCTTATACAAATTAAATACATGCAGGGAATATTCAATGCACATAAGCAGCATATTTTGTCATATATTATTTGCATTTTGTTGTAAATTGAGTTTTAATGAAAACACAAAAAAATATATACTGTAATATATTCAGTTTTAAATCAATTGTGATAGAGTACATTTCACTTTTGAATTTTACATTATAGCTTTGATTACTACATTGGAACATCCTACTGCCTATAAGTGCTACCATATTTTGTTGCTGTTATTCGCAGGAAGTTAGGGGCCATTCATCAAAGTGCATCCTTGATGTTTATACAGCCATGGAAGATAACATGGTGTTACATATTCATAAATATTTTCTCTTAAATTCTACGATCACCTGTATTACCATACTTCTGGAGTGGCAACAGATTCACATTTACAAGTTTATTCCGAAAATGAAAACACGAGGACGAAAACAGCACCTGCTCATTTGCGGCTGAATGCAGGCTGTTATTACCCGCTTTCATTACCACATGAATACATCTGAAAATGCATACATTTGTGCTGCAGGATTGAAGTGTGTGGTTAGCAGATTGCAGTCTGCTTCTAAAATTGAATCACATTGCTTATGAATATATACACACATAAAAGTGTATTTTTTCTGGAGAGCTATTACGACACTACACACCTAATTTGTAATTGGCAATTACATTGTGATGGTGGATGTGTTTAAAAAATATATTTGCAATCATCCCTTTTGTGTGACATTGCCTTTCCTGATATTGGCCAACATTGCTGTTATAGCTTATGTGATACTGCCATTTTAAAACTATATTCAATGCTGAAGGATTCTCTGTTGTTCCACACAGAATCCATGGTGCCAGTTGTTGGCAGCCAGTGTGTCATGTGCGATGACCAAAGTTTATGTACATTCTGTGCTTTTACGTACATACTGGGTTTTTACGTACATTCTGGGTTTTTATTATCTGAGGTAAAGGACAGCATTACCATGAAAAACGAATCGTTTACTTTTCTCAAATGATACTTTTTCTATTACTAGCACCAAACTACATTTGATATATTGATTTGAGTGTGTCACTTTTAATATGTTTACATTATCTGCACATGTGAATATTAGCATGGGTTACACGGTTACAGATATGCAACATGTACTTTCACCCAGATTACGTATGACAGACGTTTTAAAATCACATACAGAATACACAGGATTTTAGTCACAGGGAAAGAGGTGGTTATGTATTAGCCAGGGCCTGTCAGCTGGCCTAATGAGAGTCCTCTAACCCCGGAGTCAAAGGGTCAAGATATGTCCAAGATGTCCAATACGCAACTCCTACAACCCCCCCTCTTCATCCATCTTCATCTCTCTATGTCAAGTGTGACCCCGTTGCTGACCCAGGGCATAAAGCAAACCCAGGTGAATGCAAAACCAGTCTCTTACCAAAGTCTGTATCTCTCTGGTGGGCATCTTCTTACTCCTTTACTTTCGCTTATTTTAAATGAACATTTTCATTGAGAATCATTGGTGCATTAAGAGCCTGATATCTCTTTAAAAAAAGGCTCAAAGTGTTTGGAAATCGAGAGTCATGTTAATCTACAAATGTGGAGAGTGGTTTGCATTTTGACTCAGTAGGTTTATTAAACTCAGGTAGATTCTGTATACTTAGCCAGCTATGCCTTGTCACTCACCAGTGAAAAACACAATGAAATAAAACCGCTATAGAAAACGCAGCTACTAATAAATAAATAAATTAATTCATTAATACAAAATAAATAAATTAATTCCTGGCTGCAATAAAAACAAAAAGATAAATGCAAATCTGCGTTCATTATGGGAGCTAGTGGCCATGATAAAAACATGAATTATTTTAAACTATCTTAAACTGATAGCTGAAGGATGTTTTTCTGTGAGATCTAAAAATGGTGCCTTTGTTAGCTCCCCTCTGTGAAGTCACTGTGACCTCCTCAGCAATAAGAATGATTTTCATTTTTAAATGACAGTTAATTTTGAAATTTAGCTGACGCTTGTTTCCAAAGTGATTTACAGTTTATTACTCCAAGCAGGAGACAACAGAACAATGTGGGGTTAAGGGTCTTGCTCAAGGGCCCAATGGTTATTCAGATCTAATCGCAACTGCCCGGGGCTTGAACCACCAACCTCCCAGGTCCCGAACCAACTTCTGTACCTTAGCCACTAGGCTATAGGCCGCCCTCATGCCCCTGTTCCAGGGAAACTCTAAGTGAGAGAGTTTACCTGATGGGAATCAGTCTGTTACTTCCTTCATCACGCTTAATAGTTATTGTAATTAATTGTCGTAATAGTATTTTTTTGTGTGCGAGAAATGCAAGCCCTTCACTGATCAACTTTTTAGACACTGGCTCCTCAGTGTCCATTTCTGAAGAGCTTTATGCTTTGTTCCAGTTTTTCTAATCAAAAAGTAATGCAAAACATTGAACGACTATGCCCTGAAGTGAAACCCAGACAGATGCCCTGTTATTTCTTTATTTTTGGGAGGAGGATATTTACACCAACTTTCTCTTTCTATCAACAAAATATAAAGATAATATATCCACGTTATGTAAAGGGGGAAAGTCTATTCTCAATAACATAGTTTACACGGTAAAAGTCCAAGTAGAATGAGACACACTCAATCAGAGTAATATATACAGAACTCATTCAGAGTCCATTTAACACTGGATAGTCAGAAGACACACAGAAATGACAAGCAGTTTAATTTATAATGTTGAATTATCAATGGCTACTCTGTTTCCAGACCCCTCCCCCCCTCCCCCCGGTCACTGGTTGTTCACGAGCTGTCTTTGCCCTTTGAGTTGCCATGTCAACCTTTTTGTGTACACTGGAGTGATTAGCACATGATGGTGTACATTCTGTCCATGTTCTGATCACACACAGCAGTGGGTTACCCCAGGAGGCCATGCTAATCCAACCCAAACCACTGCGTTTCCGTTATTAGACTTTTATACAACTTCCTGCACACAGCCTTCATGTCCAGGGGGACCGGCTAAATCAAAGCATCTGGATCTGCTCCAGCTTCAGACAAGGTTCAGCTGGTCACTGTACGATCTTTTACCCCTGATATATATTATATGTTTATATGAACGTCCTGTTCTTTAAAGCAAAGCTTCCTCTATTAAACCATAAATAATGAGACTGTAGTTCCAAGACACGACATCAGTTCAGCTAAATATATTGCCAGAACTTGGGGGTGAGGCAGGGTGAGTTGGATGGGGATATTGGGGGGAGGGGGTTGCCAATGCTAGAAATCAGTTCAGAGGTAGCCTGTAGTGTAGTGGGTGTGGTACATGACTGGGACCTGTAAGGTTGGTGACTCTGTCCCAGGTGTAGTCACAATGCGATCAGCACAGCTGTTGGGCCCTTAACCCATGTTGCTCCAGGGGGCATTGGCACCCGCTTAGTCTTATCAACTGTAGGTTGCTTTGGATAAAAGCGTCAGCTAAATAAATCTCATGTCATGTAGAGAACCGCCCATTGTATCACCTCTCTCGCTCACTTCCAGGATCTGGATGTACATAAAATGCCAGTTGTTATGACCCCACGCAAATCATGGGATCTTGTGTGTCTAAAATAAATAAATAAATAAATAAATAAATAAATAAATAAATAAATAAATAAATAAATAAATAAATAAATAAATAAATAAATAAATAAATAATCAGATGCATATTTTGCCCAACAACAGTATACACATAGACCTGCAAACTGTAAACTTATGTGTGTGTAAAGAAAGACTACCAACTGCCATTCTTTCAAATTTCTAAACTGAGATGCAGAAGGACATATACAACATGATGATAATCGTATTTAGAAATACATTTTTGAAACATAGATGCAGGTGTGCTTGACAACTAAGTTATCCAGTGGTCCTAGGTTGTACTTCACCCAATGTGTCCCAGTGTAGAATTGCTTTGCGAGTAGAGTATAACCACTCTCCTGCACTTTTTCTGAAGTGTGCTCATAGTTTTGGTCGAGAAGCTAATCAGCGAACACCATTAACAGAGAATGGAAAAGAAGGGTGCTGATTGGATTACGAACAGGTAATTCTGCTCTTTACTGAAGTCTGTGCTTGCGAGTGTTAGCAGTAATTTTCAACATTCACAATCTGGGGGCCTCTTAAACTACTGATGCTTTTTGATTGGCTTTTGACTTTTCAGGTGCCCTTACAGTGAAAGCCACCTCATCCCAAAAACAAGGAATTAGGCTGAATTGTTAGAGATTACACTGCCTTCCACTACATTATAATTTGTTCGAGATTTAGTTTGTGGTGTGTTGCTCTAGCACAGAGATCTGCAACCCTGGTCCCAGGGCCTGTTCCACAAAGCAGGATTACTGAGTTAGCCAGATAAACTGCACAGAGTAAAACCCAGAAGAGCTCATTTTACTTCAGTCCGTTCCATGTAGAAAAGGGCCCAGGAGAACCACAGGCTGGTATTTCTTGGTACACTGCACTTAACTAACCAATTAAAACAGTTGATTACACAGTAAACTCTGCATCTGGGCCCTGTTCCACAAAGCAGGATTACCTAGTTCACTGAATAACTGCACTGAGTAAAACCCCGGCCCTGCCCAAATCTGGAACATGGACCAAAGTAAAAAGAGCTGCAGTTATATGGCTCATGGACCCGTGTTGCAGATCCCATCTCAAGCACGTTGTGAATGATTCAGTTCCCCATGTATGCAGAGGAGAATACATTGTTTGTCATAAGCCAGCTCTTTTAACAGTGAAAAGGAGAACACAAAACCAGGCAGAAACCATACACATAAGTTATTTTCAATTCTGTAAGAGGACAGTGTCCTAATTAAAAGTAGTATGCCTTGCAATGCCAAAGGCATAAAATTAATTATTAATTTTGTTTAATTAATATTCACACATGCTGCAGAGGGAATATCTTGAAATTAGTCTTTGGTTACAACTGTGGATTAGGTTTACACTTCTACAAATGAACAGAGATTGTTTTTGAGTTGAATCTGCCTGGATGAAAACACAAAGAAACAGCACAGAGAAATTGTTGTTAAATAGTCAGTCTTATTCATGCCGTAGGCTTCTGAAAACCTTGAAAGAGGAAGAGAAAAAACATTAACCTTGGCTCTGTTGCCTTTGTGTCTCAACATGTATAGTACAATTGTTAAGAAAGTAAGTAGTTATCACTCATTTGTCTAGACTTCTATTCAATTTTCAGCCTTTTGATAGATTGACTGACAGGCCTTGATTCAATCAACATTTGTCCTTACCTTTGATGTAAAAAATAATTGCAAGTTGTTGCTTTCAATGGTACAGTATGGCCAGTTAATTTAGGAAATTGTCTGAACCTGTTTGTGAAAAGAAAATACAACTGTGAGTCAATATTAGGAACAAATGTTAATTTAAATTCAGTTTGTGGAGTTTGCTGGCAAAGATTAATGGCGTTTGTTGAGTAGTGTAGCTTTAGAAACACAGATGTTGTGCTTTTAAAAATCAGCTGAACAAAGCTCAGTACATTCCAGTGGCTTCAGATTCAAACGACTGGCTATTAGTTAGTTTTGTCAGAGAGCAGCAGTATTTTTTAAACAAAAGTCTTATGGTAAATGGTTGGCATTTATATAGCACCTTTATCCAAAGCGCTGTACAATTGCTGCTTCTCATTCACCCATTCATACACACACTCACACACTCACACACCAACGGCAATTGGCTGCCATGCAAGGCGCCGACCAGCTGGTCAGGAGCATTTAGGGGTTAGGTGTCTTGCTCAGGGACACTTCGACACAGCCCGGGCAGGGGATAATAATAAACACATAACATAACATTGGATTTTTTGTTTCCCGTTTTCAAATGACACCAATCATACGATCATCAACTGTTTTTCTTTCTTTCTTAAAAGCATTTTAGGACTTTTTAATAAGCTTCTTGAATACAATCAAGTTGGTTTCCTTTCTTCCTATCTGAAGATTAATTAGCCTGTCAGACATCTGCAAGGCCTTGCTTTAGAAAAGACTGAGCAACATAATAGGCTAGCTAACTGGCTGTTTTTTTTTTGGGGGGGGGGGGTTTGCACAGCAATCATAATCAGTCTTAGGCCAAAATCTTCTTTTGCACACCAGGAGATCTTAACAGCCTTTTAATAAAACAAGTCTTTTTTGCCAAAAGGACAAACCTGTTCTACCGTATTTATAAAATTAGTAGACCCATGTCAAAGCATATTCTCCAATACTTACTGGATAGACGGGAAAATATTTTTTTTTCATTTGGTACAAAAGTGCTTTCAACAGTTAACAGTGCCCTGAATGTGCAAGGCACCATTCCTTCTGTTTCTCGTGGAAAGCAATGCTATACTGGGAGGAAATGTTAATTTTTTCAAAAGATGAAATGTATGAAAAAGAATTACCCAGAAGTATAAACTATAGACATCACTACATATATTCCCCAGCAGTTTATTTTCATTCTTGTAACACCATAATATGTTCAAATTGTCCATATGCTTAAAAATACTACGCAAAAATAATGCATTGTCAATAGATTCATGTGCTAGGTATATTCAGATGTGTGTGTGTGTGTGTGTGTGTGTGTGTGTATGTGAGAGTGTGTGGGTGGGTGGGTGCGCATATGTGTGTTTGTGAAAGAGAAAGAGAGAGAGCAAGGCAGAGAGAGAGAGCGTGCAAGTGGGAGTTTTGTGAGTCTGAAGATGTTTTTCCTTATCGTTAGGCAACAACAGATCCCAAACCGAAACAGATGTCACTCAAATGTTAAACAGGAGTCAGTCCGCCAGCAGATTTGTTTTGACAGGAGTTGGACAGCATTTAATACCGTGTGTGTTCCATGTGAATGTTGTCCAAATGAACGTGCGTCCAAAGTACCCGTGACATACTATAGCCCAATCTCAACAAGCTCCTGCAGAGAATACCTAGACAAATATTCATTAATGCAGCACATCTGTCCTCACACAGAATACCCAGAGAAATCTGCATTAATGCAGCACATCTGTCCTCACACAGAATACCCAGAGAAATCTGCATTCATGCAGAACATCTGTCCTCACACAGAATACCCAGAGAAATCTGCATAAATGCAGAACATCTGTCCTCACACAGAATACCCAGAGAAATCTGCATTAATGCAGCACATCTATCCTCACACAGAATACCCAGAGAAATCTACATTCATGCTGCACATCTGTCCTCACACAGAATACCCAGACAAACCTGCATTAATGCAGCACATCTGTCCTCACACAGAATACCCAGAGAAACCTGCATTAATGCAGCACATCTGTCCTCACACAAATGTTTTGGGTTTGGAAAAGGTCTCTTTTGCGTGGAGGAGTGAGGGAAAAAATGTGCACAGAGTCTGCAATTCAACCCTGCTGCAGTGTGTAACTTGACGTGAAAATGACAAACAGCCACATGATAATATATTGATATGCGGATAGCTATACCCCGAGGAGAGGCAATAAAAGCTCATGTAGTCAGTCTGGACATATGGCCCGAGAACAATACATTGTACTGTCATATTTTATGGCTTTTGCCAGTAGCGACATTTTAGACCTATTGGAGATATTTGTAGCATAAGCCATAACATCGGTAAATTCAAATATAATGGGACTTTTATGAAATCGTGCGGATTCATAAAAAACGATGAGTTAGTATGAATAGGTTCATTCTGAGGTTTTTACAGAAGTAGTGGCAGACTGAAAAACCTGTAAAATATATTCTGAAAGGAAACCTTTCAGTCCTATATTCATATTGTCCCTATTGGACTCACTTAGGGTTGATTTAACACTGCTAGAGTTGATTTAGCACTGCTAATTTGGCTGTGTTTATATACTATACTACACTGTATAGTACATATAGTAGATAGCAAAGTATTTTACCACTGCTTCATTTTCCCAGACTGATTTTGCATGGTTTTTGTGTGGTTGAGAAATAAAAGCATTATGGGTAATTGTTGTTTGAGTACAGAATCATTATATTAGCAATTACTTAATGGCCACAATAATAATGGCCACACAATAATGTTCACACCTTTGTAATCTTTCGACAGTGAGGGCAGAGGATTTCTAAATTGGAATCTCGTTGTACCTAAAGTGAAAAAAGTCTGGCTGTTTTTGTCTTTTTCTTTTTAGCATTGTTAAACAAAAGTGTTCCTACCTTCATTTAATTCTGTCAGAATTACTGAAAAACTGCTTTTTTTAAGTCAAAGTAAAGTATACATTCTGATTGAATCCAGGTGTAACATGAAAAACAAAACCCAGCATAATTAGCCTTTGCAATGGGCTCATGGACATTTAGATTTATTAGAATAATATGAAATAAGTGATGGCAGAATAAATTATATATAATATAATAAATGATATTAAGATATCTTGCACAGTGCACAGCAGAGACACATTTGCATATTAGTCTTTTTCCAGATGCTGTTATTCAGACTGAGACAGCTCACATTCTTTTTTTAAAACATACAAGCCTTTTATAGAGCTGAATATTATTCAGGTTGAATCCCCCCTGGTGTAGAATCAGCTATGACCAGCTTGAAATGGCCAGCTACCAGCTGTTTCAAAACACAGCTTGAGCTGGTCAGACCATGTTGAGTATGGAGCTGGTCAAACTGGTCAACCAGCTGCCAGCTGTTTCAAAACTGAGGTTGAGCCATTTCTTTCAGCGGGGCCTTGCTCAAAGGAACAGTCGTACAGGTGCAAAGCCACTCTGACTCTCCTGTGTGTTTTACCTGCCCAAACCCACCTCACTCTGACTCTCTTGTGTTTTACCTGCACAAACCCTCCACACTCTGACTCACCTGTGTGTTTTACCTGCCCAAACCCACCACACTGACTCACCTGTGTGTTTTACCTGCCCAAACCCACCACACTCTGACTCACCTGTGTGTTTTACCTGGCCAAACCCACCACACTCTGACACACCTGTGTGTTTTACCTGCCCAAACCCACCACACTCTGACTCACCTGTGTGTTTTACCTGTCCAAACCTACCACACTCTGACTCACCTGTGTGTTTTACCTGCCCAAACCCACCACACTCTCTCCTGTGTGTTTTGACTGCCCAAACCTTCCACACTGATGCCTTTATTCATCTGTATACAATGTATTATTTGTGAATTTCTGAACATGGTATTTATGATATCCTCATCTATCCACAGAAAACAAATGGTGAATTAAAGTACCTCAACTCAGTTGTTCAACAATGTTGTTCCATCATTACTTTTCAGATAAGACCTGACTGAGGTGATGTCTTTGATTTGAGAAAGGTGGTTGAGAAGCCTGTGATTTAATGATGATCACACACATGCACGCATATACACATGGGCGCGTGCACACACACACACAGAGGGAGCTGACAGCATTAGCTTCATATGCACCCTGACAAACCCTCAGCCATCTACAGGAATGAACCGTGTGATGTTTTCATTTCCTGACAGCCTCACTGATGAAAGCAATTAATGATTTAAAGGTCAGAGAGAGAGAGAGGTAGAAAGAGAGAGAGAGAAAGGGAGAGAGATAGAGGGAGAGAGGGAGAGAGAGAGAGGGGGAAAGAGAGAGTATGAGAGAGGGAGAAAGAGAGGAAGAGAAATAGAGGAGAGAGGGAGAGTGAGAGAGGGCAAGAGAAAGAGATGAGAGAGTGAGAGAGAGGGAGAGAGAAAGAGAGAGAGAAGGAGAGTGAGAGAGAGAGAAAGAGAGAGAGGGAAATAGAGAAGTGGTGGTTAATTAGCCTCCTTCAAGAATAAAGGAGGAAAATGAGAAATGGGGTGAGTAGATAGGCAGACAGAGGAGCTTCGTAAAACACTGTACCTCTGTCTTTCTCTTATTTCCTCTCTTCCTGTGCATATGTACGGTATGTGTGTGTGTGTGCGTGTGTGTGTATATGTGTGTGTGTGTGTGCGCGCGTGTGTGTGTGCGTGTGTGCATGTGTGCGTGTGTGTGTGTGTGTGTGTGTGTGTGTGTGTGTGTGTTTGTGTGTGTGTGAGAGAGAGCATACCTGTGTTTTGCAGTTGACAGAAAATGATTCAATTAATGCATCTTTATTCATCCACACAGGTTTCTTGTGATAATAGTGGGTGGTCATTCACTCATAAAGCCTACCTTAGAAGCTGACCAGCCGCACACCAACAAAACCGTAAAATACTAAATCAACCTCAAGGATAAAAAAATTGCAAGTCCCTTTAAAAAGATAATACAATCATCTTTCATACTGTCTTTATTCATTACTTAATTTGATCTAATTTTTTCAGATCAAATGCACTATCTGTCTCAAGAGACATCCTTGTCAGTTAGTTATGCTATTCTTTTAGTGATATATTTATGCGTTTCCACAAAAAAAAGGACTTATTTTAATCAGGGATATGGAAATGATTGATTTGAAGTGAAATGATTAGGTTGCCCTTTTATGTCACTGAATACAAATAAAAAGCAATTTAGGAAAAACATTTTGTTGTAAACTTCCAGAATTTCTCTGCCATGATTTTCAGCAATAAATTACGGCAGGTGCTTCATGAGTTCATGAAGTCATAAGTTCAGTGGTTACTGAAGTTAATGTAAAATATTGTGGCACCAGTTATCAATCACTTGAATGTGATACCCACATTTAATGATAAAACACACTGCTGTGCAGGATGGAATTAGTACCATATATTCATTACAGGGAGGGTGTCCCATTAAGAACACATATTAAATGGTTCTGCATTGAACTGAGAGGCTATCTGTTAAGTGGAATATGGAACCAAAATGTCACCTAGGGTCACATAACTTCCCAGAATCCTTTGCAGGCTCTGGTTGTATTGAATGAGCTCTTTTATAATGTTATCGGTTCTGCACTGCTCAACAGTACTGCAGTCAGAGAAATCCTGTCCCTTTGCTATCATGGGCTGAAAATCTATACTCAGTGTGGATGCCAAGCTCCCTGGATTGTGTAGCACACACATCAGACAGTTCCAGCTGCTGCTCACTTCCTGATTAGGTTTTTTTTACAGGTGAGAAAGTTCCTGTAGTCTTCACAGCCTTGTTGTCAGTCATGAGTCACTTAAGTAAACCTAAAAAGCCTGAGGCTGAATTAAATTTTCAATACAGGTTGTAAAGCTTTGGATGAAAAGCGTCAGCTAAATAAGAAATGATAAAGATGGAAAACAATAAATAAATAAATACAGTATAGTTTTATTATTTAAGCCCCCCCCAAACCCAAACCCAGAACACAGCAGAAAATGTACAGTTGGATAAAAAAAAAAAACATCCCATGATGCATTTCTTCTGTTGACAGATGGTGGACAGAAGATCATCACATGATTTATCACGCTGACCGCTCCGTGCCCCTCCCACGCTAGTGATGCAGCGCACCACAGTCATTGATCTGTATGAATAGACGGCCCTTCTCATTCATCATAATTTGAAATAAGAGCTCGTAATGTGGGGGTCACGGAAGGGGGGAGGGGGTGGGATGTCACCCCCGGAGCTCGATTCATGAGTCATTTTCTGTTTCTTAAATGTTTAATGTTATTTAAATTACCTGCAAAATACAGCCCCGGGTTACAATATCATATAATTGCGTATAAAACCAACAAATCCCTGGCTCGTTTCTACTTTTTATTCAAAGGATTATAATTCATCATGTAATTTATTTGCTTAGAGGACATATTTTTCCTCCAGTGCAACTTACATTCACTCTGTCTAAAATTGACTCTAATGGAGTACATGAATAGAGAACAGTTGCTCAATTTAGATACAAATAAAGTGATATAGTTGATTTAACACTGATGATTTTGCAGTGTAGACGTTTTGCATAATTTGCGTTTATACACCTGGGTAGTTATTTGAGGCAATACAAATCAAGGACTTTGTTCACGCGGACAATAGCAGAATCAGTGCTAATTGTGCTTTCTTCGTTAGCGCTGATTCAGTCAGTAAAAGTGTTTCAAACTTCTACAATCCATGCTGCGTGTGTGTTTCAAACCGCTGTTTAATCCACAGAGTTTTCTTTGATGGAATGTCCATTGTGCACAGAATATTGCTCTGCATAAAATTAAGTCTCTCTGAGAACATTTCAGTTTAATAAGTACACACGGCCCCTATTGAGTTCACAATTCACCATACACTGAAAACGGTGACACTTTCTATGAAGCCTATATATATAATGCGTTATGAAGGCATTAATAATGATGTCTTAGAATACCTTCATAACACATTATAGATACAGGCTTCATAGAAAGTGTTAACCTGAGAATGAGTATGTTCTTAGATTTGTCCCCCTGCTGGGCCATTGGCACCAGGAGTCACATTCATACTCAGCCGATGACACGTACAGTACACAGTGACATGGCGCTCATGATGAACGCTTTTTAAGTGAGTCCTTTCAGAGCGTTTCCCTCCTCAGCACGGAGCATGACTGGTGCTTTTCCATGACTGGCGCGTGGAAAACCACCGGGCCACGATGAGAAATCAAACAGGGCCAGTGGGGTTTCTCAGTAGTGACTCGTAGCGTAGAGAACTTTCCAGATGCTCATTGCGAGCCGGGACAGTCACACGTCTCCTCCTCTTTTTCACTTCAATTCTTCCTGTAATAAATCATACATGCGTCTCTCGAATAAAACAGAAAAAGCCGGTGAATGAATCTCTTTAGACACTGTTGTTGATTGGTTCTTTCTGCTTTAAATCTGCAGGCGTGTCTCACCTGTATGGTCAGCTTCATCCGCCCCTGACCTATCGTGTTACAGAGATGTGCTTATGTATCTGCTGGGGGGGAGCATCAGCGCGTTCACAGAGAAGCGAGAGGGATAAACAGTGTTGTGGTTGGAGGGTGTTTGTTGCTGCAATTCCTCTCTTGACCGTTAGAAGTGCAAAATTACCTATTGTACCTTGTAATACAGAGCAATAATCTCTTAATACCAAGGGATCATCCTTTATCTTTTGATACAATGCAGACCTTGACATTATCCCCAAATTGAAATTGAAATTGTTTTCTTCTTGGTAAACATGAATGCTTTTAAAAAAACAATCCTGTTATTTCTTAGTCAGTTTTAAAATCAATTTGAACTTAATCCAGGACTTCTGAGAATGAGAGGGATATTTACACTTAACATTTCAAATCCTTGTTCCCTGTGAATTGCCTCAGTTCCATTCTTTCCTTGCTCTCTCTCTTTCTCTCTCTATCTCTCTCTCTCTCTCTCTCTCTCTCCATGTGCTCCTTATCCACTTCTTTTTCAAGAGGAGGAAAAAAGAATAAAGCAACTCGTAGGCCTTGATTCACTGAATATTTATCCTGAAATTTGACGTGAATTCAATTCTGTTTCTTCTTCACAGACAGTTCGGTGCGTTCTGAAAATGGTCAAATGAACTTGCATTTATAGCCGAAAAAGAAAGAAAAGCCTTTGCCATTTTACCTTCATTTACATTCTGGTGTGATTAGAGGGTTATTTCACATTATTATTCATTAACTGCGAGTTATGAGTCCTGCTTTAATCATGCTAAAAGTCTTAGTCCCACACATTAAAATGTGAGCACACATCTGCTCCCACTAAGGTTTCAGAACATCTGTGATGAACTACAATAAAAATAATAATAATAAAAAAACCTTAGTAGTCTTCTTGCTGGCATTCCAGCTGTCTAAACAACTATTGATGGCCATCATTAAGCAGGACCACTCCCTGTAAATCCGTTTGAATGCTAATATCTCTCTTTTAATGCCCTTCATCCGCTTCTGACACCAAAGCTGAGTAAATTAATGTCACCCACGGTGATTACAATAGCACCGCAGTGGCAAGTCCTCCTGCACGGCCCCCTGAATATTTCATTTGTCGATAAAGTAGAAGCGAGATTTATGGGCCTGGTGGTGCCTGTCTCCTGGAGGACAGAGATGCTCACTACTACTGAGAGAGAGAGAGAGAGAGAGGGGGGGGGGGCAGGGAGAGAGAGAGGGAGAGGGGGAGAGAGAAAGAGAAGGAGAAAGATGGGGAGAGAGAGAGGGAGAGAGGGGGGGACAGAGAGAGATTGAAAGCAATGGATTTTGAGAACACTGCCTTAGAATTTTAAAAAGACACATTCCAAAAAACGAAGCATCGAAGGCTTAAAGGAGGCACTTGCATACTTTAATGAACATAGTTTCAGTGGGATCCCTCTTTTTAAGGGATCACCCCTCTCTATGAGAAGACTCTTCTTAAACTGGTCTGCAGGAGTTAATATGCTGTACTGAGCTGGATTCACACGGTAACTGTCCTGTGTGTTAATTAAAACCCCAGCTTTCCTAAAGCAATAACAGTAAACACACACACACACACACACACACACACACACACTCCGATGTGTATTCCTGTTTAACTGTAGTATGTTGTTTCTTTCAGCAATTAGTTTCATGCCTGAAAGAGACAATAACAGAACTGAACTGTGGAATTGAATAGTCTTTGACATGAAAGAGAATGAACAACAAATACAGCCAACCCTTGCATAATTACATACACTGTATGTTAAAAGCAGTCGGAAGGTTATGCATGCTCAATGCCACATACTGTAACAAGAGTAATTAAAGTCAGTGGAATTAAATAAGAATCTATAAGGGAATGCCATAACACTGAGATCATAGATACTGTAATTACATAGGTAAACAACCATAATAGAACATTAAAGTACATTCTCTTTTTCAACTTGTGTCTCAGTCATTTTAAGCCATTTCACCATAGAAATGCAAAACGCGAAATAAGGAACATGAAACATGAAACATGTCTGTATTTATTATGGAGGGCATTCAGGAAGTTTCTGGAAAATTTGCATCTCTTTTTCAGTGGAATGAGGCAAACACTACCGGTTGGAAAGACAAGATGGGAGCATCGTTTACTCCTTTAAGATCACACATATCCCTGGGGTAAAATCCAGATGTAAGATCCACATGACCAGCTTGAAATTAACAGCTACAAGCCATTTCAAAACATAGCTTGAGCTGGTCGAATTAAATTGAGCATGGAGCTGCTCTGAACTGGTCAACCAGCCAGCAGCTGTTTCAAAACCTAGCTTGAGACGTTTTTTTTTCACCAGGGATGTGATTAGAATGTTTGCAACATTCTAATGCTCATTCAACAATACTGGACAGTGAAAGCAATGGAAAGTTCTAGAAGACAGAACTTTTTACATTACATTACATTACAACACATTTAGCAGACGCTCTTATCCAGAGCGACGTACAACGAAGTGTAGATCAAACACAAGTACAAGTGTGAAGAGGAAGAAAACTTTGAAGAAAACATTCTAGAAAACCTACTCTTCAAAGGGTTGATGGTTTGGACACTGTGTGTGTAACCTACAGGCAGGGCACTGTGCCCTTGAGCAAGGTCATTAACCTGAATCACTTCAGGGTATATGCAGCTGTTTAAATGGATACTGTGTAAAAATGTTGTGTGTGTTACTCTGAATAAGAGCATCCGCAAAAAGCCTGTGGTGTAAAAAATGTGAACTCTACCACAGTAGGAGAAAAAATTTGAACAAAAGCTTTGCTGACCATCCGCTGTCATCTTTGACTTTACACTGATCAAATACCACTTCGCATAAAGGACAGTAGGTGAGGCTGATAATATAACCAAATTAAAAAATGAGTTTTATGTCAGAGTATAGAACAAAAAATGTCTGACTGAAATGTTGGCATCTGGCTGTAGCCCTTTACAGTCCTTGATGTTTCATATTTTTTCTTTTTGGTGGGTACATGAATATTGCATGTCAGAAATCTTTGAAATTGAAAAAAGAAAAAGCGACCCATCTCCAGCCCTTCACACAGAGTTTGAAGCCTGACTGTCATAGTTCTTAGGGTGCAAGTGTAACGAGTCAGAGATTTGAAGGAGATTTTGAGTCCGAGGTTGGATTTGAACCCCCGCCTCTCACATCCAAAGACAAACATGTGACCAGTAAACTAAAGGCAAAAGGCCCCCTACCAAAGGAGAACATGATTTCTTTGGATTTGAGGGTTGCATGAAAGAGCATTCTCATGGCAACCTGCTATAAGTCCTTCACTTTACATGTTATTTGGCTGATGCTTTTATCCAATGTGACTTGACTAGTTGATTAGACTAAGCAAGAGACAATTCCACCTGGAGAAATGTGGGATGAAGGCCTTGTTCATGTTTGGCTGATCTGAACATGGCTACACCGGGGATTGAACCACCGACGTTGCGGGTGCCAGTCATGTACCGTAGCCACTATGCTACAGGCTGGCCCACACCTCACAGTGCTTCACTAGCGCACTAGCCTAGCTACACAGGAGCAGGCTGCTTCTGAACAAGGACTTCCCTGTATCTGAGCTCCTCATAACCCGGAATCGATTCCACATTAAAAATAGAAATATGACATTTTTCTTTTTCCCCCAGCCCGGAGGAGCCACCGTTTAAGAGATTCATCACGATGAAGACGTCCCTCTGACGTGGAATGTGAGCGCTCTGGGCCGGGCGGACCGCCGGGCGCTGGCGGGGGCAGGGCGAGCGCTCCCGGATCGATGCCGCGGAGTCTCCGTGCCAGCGGCCGCTTTTCCGACCGGACGTCAGCCGGGCACTGGATCTCGGGATTGATCGCGTCGGAGCGTGACGGATCTCGCGTGCCTTTCCCAAAACTCCCCAATGAAAGCGGATCTCCCAGGACGGAGAGCTCCATTAGGAGGAGGGTCCATCCTGCTGCTGAACGGGAAGGGGAGATGGACTGAGTCTTTTATTATTCTTCTTCTTCTTCTTCTTCTTCTTTTTTCTTGTTATCAATTAAAAATAAAAGCTCTGGAAGTTTTGGATATGAATGAAATCAAAATGCTTTTTTTTTTTCCAGGAAAAAATAGATTTGAAAGTAATGTGAAGAAATAAAACAAGTGTCCAGTGACTTCATCATTCAGTAAAGCCAAGAAAACTCTGTGATGATTCATAAATGAACTAACACTTTGAAGAGATTTCTTAGTTTTTTTGGAATGCTTTTCTCAATTCACATACCATCCCAAAATGGGCCATTGGCCAGTTATATTTGACATTTCTGCAATTGTCTAATTCGGATATTAGGAACATCCATAGTGACATGCGCTGGAGGGGATGAGGGACATTGTGTCTGTCTGAAACTAGCGATGACAATGGTGTTTGGGTTCTGGCCGCGATGCGCCCAGTCCGAGATAGGGCCCGTAGATTTCATTTCGGAGGATTTACTTCACGGTCTTTGCACTGAGAGCTGCTTTCTTTTCGAATGTAAAATGTCCACACCCACAGCTGCATACAGACTGTTTATCTCAAATGTCCTGCGCTTTGTGGAAATTATTCAGGTATTCGCGCCATGGGAGCGTTCATAAAACACTTCTTTAGCTTTCGCGGTTCGCCGGATGAGTCGTAAATTCACTGCGCCGTTTTGAGCGCCGCACCGAGCCTGGGCCGTGTCTGGAAAACTCCACCGCTCCGAAATCCGCATCGCGACAAGACATCGCTCCGTTTTCCCACTGTTATGTGTCATTTGGGGGAAGCCAACCCCAGATTGATTTCAGTTTCTTCAGAATCCATCTCACTAGGGAAAGAGGGGAAAGGAACAACTGGTCCATCCCAGGAATAAGTGGTCCGTCGCAGGCTGTTTGGTCAGACGAGGCTGGGGATCTGTAGGCCGAGGATTAATCTGCCGCAGCAGGAGAAATTCCTGTCAGGTGCCCTGACTCTGTCGGCCCCGCGGGGGAACCTGTTTGTTTTATTGCCTCCCTATGGGGGAAACCTGCTTAATAAATTCCCTTATGCTGGATCTGTGAATACATAATTAATCACAAGCAAACAGACAACAAACAATGTCTCAATTATATTTGCCAATGCGATAAAATAAAATACATGGAAATGAAATAATCGTTTGTCATTTACAATTTAGGCGTTTTGGAGATGCAGAGAAACATATTATGGTTGTTATGTACAATGCACTGGTGAGCCGGGACTCATTCCCAAATGGTCAGATAGTAACAGTCGGTCAGAGGTCCTGCTGCCACTCTTCAATGCACAAGGCATCCTTGTTTTTGCGAATAGTGAGATACAAATGCACAATGTTTAATTTAACAAAATCATTTAATTTGCATTAAACTGTCATTTTGTGTATGTTATGATCTGGCAAGACACATCGTTCCCATTTACTCTTGGGTTTCTGCTGAAGTCTGAGCCCGCTTGCAAAGCTGCATATTTACTGAAGCAAGTCTCAGCAGCTGTGCCCCACACAATGAAACCTGCAACCTCATGTTCAATTTGCTGCAGAGTTGCAGATTTTCACACCCATAAATACAATTACAAACCAAATTGAATCGCACAGTTTCTATGTCTCATTACCAAGAATATATTGGCAGCAGTAATGTATTTTACAATTTATTTTGGCACAGTAAGTATTTTTGTCTCTAACAGTTTTTCTCGGGCCAAAACTCTGGTCCTCGTGTTGACAAAGGCCAATAACAGACTCTAAAGGCAAACAAGAGCCTGGAATCAAGACTAAATACTGAAGGTTCAGTTACACAGTACTTGCAATAAGGAAGTGAGTGAACACGCCTGACTAATCAGAAACACCTGCAAAGCCTTTCTCCTGTTTCTCTGGTGGCCCGAAATGGGGGAACGTGCTGCAGTTTCTACGCGGTGAAACCAAATCTAAAAAAATACTATTTCATGAAAGCTAACAATCTGCACTTCATTACAAACATGTGCCAAACTTTGTCCCAAGCCTTATGGAGTGCATGGTTTTTAGAGAACATTTTCTGGTAAGAATTTTGACTGAGTTGATTGTTAGCAGTTATTTGGGAATATTAGACAATGTGGCACTTTGCTGCAACTTTGGAGAAACGTCAATGGAAAGAAAATCTGATTCTTCACTCCATTCTTTTACACCGGTCAGGAATGAGACGAGGGCGGCCCTTTGGGGAGAGATTTATGCTCATTTCTTGGAAGCTCCCCACGGCTTCCTCATCAACTATTAATAACGTGTTTGAACATTTTCAGACCTTTCTGTTAGCAGTGAGTCAGATCTCCATTCACCTCTGAGATTTGTTTTTTCTTCTCCCTCTCTTCAACACTGTCCTTCTGGTAATGTATATTGATCTGTGCCCTGTAACCACACAAGGCAAAAGCTATGAAAACATGAGCACATCCTGCAATTGGAAATATACACTCAGTAAGCACTTTATTAGGCATTTATTAGACTTATTTTTTAGATGTATTAAGTCTTCTGCTGCTGCAGCCTATCCACTTAAAGGTTTGACATGTTGTGTGTTCAGAGATGCTCTTCTGCATACCACCGTTGTAATGTGTGGTTATTTGCGTTATTGTCACCATCCTGTCAGCTTTGACCAGTCTGGCCCAGTCTGGCCCTACAAAAGGCTGATGCTATTTAGCTAGCTAGCCTAGAGATAACTAACTTAGATAAATAAATACTAGCTGGATTTGTTCAGCTGAAATAGTGTTGCGAGTATTGCTTTCATGAGTGGTTTCATCATGCGCACCTCTTTCTATGATGAGGAAAGACAAGGCAAAAACAGAGCAAGGCGTTATTCTCCGGGAGCCACACACAGGAGGAGTGTGAGGATGCTGAGATGCAACATGATTGGTCAGTGGAGGGGTGGGCTGAAAGGTTTCCCAAGATGCATCGCTTCCACCTGTGGACCACAGACTACCCTCTGATGAAAATTAAAAAGTTACATTTGGGCAGCATGGTGGTGCAGTGGATGACACCAGAAGGTCAGGGAGTTTGCATGTTCTCCCCGTGTCTGAGTGGGTTTCCTCCGGGTACTCCGGTTTCCTCCCACAGTACAAAGCACAAAAGTGTTTCTGTAAATGACCATATGCTCCCTGTGTAAATAAAGGCTCAATTAAGCCATTTCCCTCACCATGGGTCTATCTGTGCATGTGCCTGAACGCATGTCAAAAGAAATGTGACTGAAACAAAACTGGAATGCCCAGTGTCACATGACTGATGATGCGTACAATGCTATGTTCATTTTATCATTTTCACAGCAGAGCTCATTTTGAAAGCACAATCTCCCATACCGCAATAAACAGAAAGAAAACAGTTAAAGCCACATCTCTCATCATATTTACTTTCACTGTGGTTTAATCAGTTTGTTTTAAAGACTCATCCTATTTCCTTTTCTCCTTTCTCTCTCTCTTTTTCAAACATGCCCACGGTTTTTCGGAAAAAGCGAGCTGGTGCTAATTAAGACAGCGACGATTGTAATTTTCCCAGGACATTTTCACACAGCGAAAGGTTACGGGGACCTTTCCGCTGTCAGAATTTACTGCAGTCCATGAATGTCAGTGCGCCTAATGAAGACATGTCCTCAGTCTCTGAACTTTAAAAAAACAGCAGAAAGGGATGGGGGAGGGAGAGAAAAAGGAAGAAAGAGAGAAAGAAACAGCTTCATATGAGAAAGACGGGGCGTTTTTAAAGGGAGGCTTCGCAATTTCATGATTTGCTGATTCTGGTAAACAAGGGGTCCCCAGTCTTCTCTGTTTTTGTTTTTGTTTGAGGTTTTTGTTTTAGCCCAGCAATATGACACCCGATTCAACTACTTAAATAGTCATGGCCCATAGCCAAGACCTTGATAAGTAGAAACTTGCCTCATAGTTTGAGTGTGACACGGTAATTTTGCATTAAACCATTAAAAAGAAAAAACAGGTATATACACTCCATGACCACATTATTAGGCAGAACTGTACACCAGCTTGTTAATGCAAATATGTATCATGTGGCAGCAGCTAAATGCGTAAAAGCATTCCAATGTGGTCAAGAGGTTCAACCATTCTGATGTCAAAGTGACTTTTGCCATGGAATGATTGTTGATGCCAGACAGGGTGGTTCGAGTATCTCAAAAACTAATGATCTCCTAGGATTTTCATGCACATCATCTTTAGAGTTTGCATATTGTTAGTGTGTATTATTAACTGCATACTGTATACACACACTATAATTATGTGTCTAATGGTGATTCATAATACTGTACATCAAAAGCAAAAGTGTGTGTGCGTGCATGCGTGTTGTTTTGTGCGTGAAAAATGTATTCATTTTGAACGCAGATATGGTCCAATCAAAAATCAGTGTGCGCACTTCCTTCTTTTAATTTCCTTTCCAATCAAAATCATTAGCTTCATTAGCGATGGTGTGGCAACGAGGTTGACAAACTGGAGCATGTCTTCAGTTTCCCGAATCAAAATACGTCAAACAGAAAACACAAAGTCTGGGATTCTCAGCCAGCCAGCTCCCTTAATTAGGCCTGACTGAGGTGTTAACAGTGGCCTGATCTGGAGCTGACAGTTGTCTGCTTTGAATCCTGGGAAGAGATGTGTTGTCAGGGGTGTGTTCCTTCTTTTAGAAATGCTAAATGTTTGTTAAGCAAATGGATTGTTGTTGCTATTTTTAGGGGTAATCAATCCGGCCTTGATGAACACAGCTAACAAGCCAGGGCGTAGGGACCCAGGCTGAAAAAACTGATTACTTAAAATATAAACTTTTAAAAACTTTTTTTTTTTTTTTAGTTAACGTATAACAATGAACGGGTTTCAGGAAACGTAAAACACGATCAAGCCTGTAAATTGTGTTCGAAGACACGGTTAGATAGTACAGATACATGTAAAATAAAAATAGCATTTTGAAGATAATAATTACCATGGCCTCTCTCGGAGGTGATGAGTTCTTACATTTCCTTTGTGTCCATGGCAACAACAAACCGGGGCCAGAAAGTCAGCTCACTGCTCACACTCGCTCATCCCGTGACTGTTGTGTCTCCAGATCTGTTACCAAAAACACGCAGTTTAAAGACACCCCCGTCAAGCCGAACATAAGGGGGGGAGAGCTCCTTGGATATAAATCTGGATATGGGGATTGGAAAGTGGCCGATAAATTAAGTGCGGGTTATAAATTCGTAAGAGCGTTTTTAATGCCGGTCATTATTAAACACATTTTTTTGTCTTTTGGGAGAACGACAGAATGGAGAGACAGGAGATTAGGTGGGAACAGGAAAAGGGTCACTGCTAATGGTTTCAGAGTTTCACTTCATAGAGACTGTGCTGAGAGGTGCAGGAGTAAGGTGTGTACCCCCAGCGGGAAGAGGCGAGGGGGTTAATTTTAGTGAGGGATGAGGGGCAGTCCGGCTCAATGTTCAGTCGCTGGGGTAGGCCCAGTTACCGCCCCTGTCCCCCTTCCCCAAGCTATGACACCAGTCTTTCCCAAAACCTCCATAAATTCAAACTCATAGGGGATATCATTACTGTGCAGCAAGCACTATTAAAACCAAAAGGAAATTTACGGATGACAAATCTGCAACAATTAATGGGGAGGTTTTGATTAATACAGTTAGTTTGTTATTCTCCAGAAAGCCTCGCGGCTGTGAGGATAGTTGGAGGCATCATTTCAGCCATTATTTTTGATGAATGTGCCGGGATTGTCTGACTCTGGAAGAGAGGTGGGGTGGGGTGGGGGGGGGGGGGGGGGTTATGGAAAAATGTATCCTCTATGCAAAATCATAAATAGTGGATGGAGCTGTGTACGGTTAACCTTGGTCACGGAAAAGAGATTTTGCAGGAGAAATGCGCGCATTCAGCATATAAACGACTGCAGGGATTCACAAAAAAAAACAAATTAGGGGTGTCTGATGAACATCCCCTCTCCAGCCCCGATGCCTGTGATTAATTAGTCTGTTTAGATACTCAATTAGCCCAGCGAGGCGGAGACAGGGAGCGGGAGGCCTCCGATAAGGACGCGGGAGGAAAGCGAATGCGGCCCCTCAGTGCCGTCTCTGCCCTCCTCCTCTCTCCTTCCACCTCTCTCCTTCCCTCCTCCCTCTCTCTCCCCTTTCCATTCTGCTCCTGCTCTCCACGATGATGCTCACCGTGTCATTTTGGCCCACCGTTTTGAAGAGATACTCAGCGATCGCACCCCCCGTAACTTAGCAACCACGGACCCCCGACTGAGATAGAAGGAGAGAGTCGGACCCTCAAATGAACAACTCTGTCGTTATTATTATTAACATTAATAGTTAACAGTAGATCAGCAATGTTGTTATTAATATCATTAATATTGCAGCACATTTTTGCGAGTACACTAAACAGTAGCTATATAATATGATTTATGGTTTCATTTCAGCACTTGTACTCTTAATGTTATAGCAGTCACATTGACAGTATTATGAAATATTTCTGCAGAGCTATGAGAAGATTTAAGTTATTCTACGAGTTATTCTTCGTCAAGAAAGTCCTGAAGCCACTAACTGCTTTTACATTAACACAGCGCTCTGGGTAATGGCCTGTTATCCTGGGGCCAGTATCATGAAGCAGGATTACTGCGTTATCTGGATAACTGCACTGAGTAAATGCTCATAAACTGGTTGCAGTTTATATATAGATAGATGGATAATTACATTTATATCACGCTTTTCTAGACACTCAAAGCAATAACAGTGATGAGGGGGAACTCACCTCAGCCACCACCAATGTGCAGCACTGAGTGGGGTGATGCATGGCTGCCATTTTGTGCCAGAACACTCACCACACACATTTAATCATTGGATATTTCAGGTGTCAGTCATTTGCTGGTTGACAGCCATCTCTGCTACTGGGCTGTGGTGACTTGTCCTAAAGACTATTTTTGTCTTTACCTTACTTTAAAACTCCGCTCACAGAAAGAAAAATACATATGTATATGTGGTAGGGTGTGTTGCCATGCAGTTTGACTGCAGAGGGAAAAAATGCTAAGGCTAAATCATAGTATGATGTTGTTTATACTGATAGTGGTTCTCAATCTCGGTCCGAAAGAAGATTGCGTCAGTCAAAGTTATGCCATCTCCCCGCATACCATCCCTCTCTCCGGTGTCTCCGGATATGACTCTGCCTATAAAACAGCTTCAGTGTGGGGCAGGGAACAGATACCCCCTGATCACATGGTAAATCAGAGCTTCCCAATTAGAGCTCCTCGAATGAAGTTAAAGGGTATTAAGAATAATACAGCTAATTTATTAATCTATTATGGTAAATGCCGTAAGACAATACATTTCAATACATATGATTCTACTATATTACAATTGTACATAGAATATAATATTTGAATAGTATATAACACATACAGTACATATTGTTTGCTCTATGTGTATAACAGAAGACATGATATCACTAAAACATTGCACTCTGCATATGTTCTCTGTAAGGGGACATGGTGAATATATACAAGCAGGTGTGTGTGTGTGTGTGTGTGTGTGTGTGTGTGTGTGTGTATGTGTGTGTTTATAGTTGCAGGTGTGTGTGTCTGTGTTTATAGTTGCAGGTGTGTATGTCTGTGAGTGTGTTTATTGTTGCAGGTGTGTATGTATGTGGGTGTGTTTATAGTTGCAGGTGTGTATGTATGTGGGTGTGTTTATAGTTGCAGGTGTGTATGTGTGTGTGTTTATAGTTGCAGGTGTGTATGTGTGTGTGTGTTTATAGTTGCAGGTGTCTATGTCTGTGGGTGTGTTTATAGTTGCAGGTGTGTGTGTGTCTGTGTGTGTTTACAGTTGCAGGTGTGTGTGTCTGTGGGTGTGTTTATAGTTGCAGGTGTGTATGTATGTGTGTGTGTTTATAGTTGCAGGTGTATGAGTTCCTCAATTTCTTCTCAATTTACCCATTTGTCCTTGTCATTTCTGCGTGCTGGTTTATTTATGCCTTTAGGTATTTCATTTTTTGAAATATAAAGTTGAAATCTAATTCAGTACAATTCTCAGATTACATTACATTAAAGGCCTGGAAACAGTCTTGTTTGTGTGAACTTTCTGGCCTTTCACAGTTCAGATAAATTAAATTCAGAAAGAGTTGAAGAACAGAGGGAAACACTGAAGCAGTCGAGGCAACTATTTCACAGTGGGCAAAAATCTAATTCAATTGTTTTTGTAGGAAGTGGTGTGAAGCAATAGATCTTCAACAGCAAAGTTTCTCTGACAACTGCTCTGTTACTTGTCAACTGTGGGAGACATTATTACAGTTACTACAAACTAGCAAAACCAATACAGAGGTGTTTGGCTAATTTACTGTAGCCTTGGGCAATAGCTACTCTAAAACTAAGCAAATTGGCATTATGGAGTCAATCTTATTGATGCTTATTTGCTTTATATACATACATATGCATGTATGTGTACACACACACACACACACCCTCTCTCACACACACACACACACACATGCATGCATGCAAGCACATAAACATGCATGTATGCACAATCACACACACACATGCATACACAAACACATGCACACAAACATGCACGCACGCTAGTATGCACAAACACACACACATATACACCCTCTCTCTCTCTCTTACACACACACACACACACACACACACACAAACACACATACACACACATGCATGCATGCACACACCCACATTAATATCAGCTAACACAACTAAACAGCTCATTTTCTTTGTCTTGGCTTGGATTGCTGCAGAGAGATATTGTTCTAAAGGTTCTGGGCCCACTGGAAGTTGCTTCCACATCCTGTATGCAGCGGGTACTTCACCAGGGCTGAGCGCTGCTTTGAACTCTGAAATCGATTTCTGGCCCAGTGCTTTCTAAAGATCCAGGAAAGTTCTCACTAAAAGGATAAGTCAGTGCGCTTTTTATCAACTTCTAAATAGAAGATGGAAGTGGAGTCTCTGGAAAAGTTGGATTCATATCTGCCTGTGCTTCTCTCCATGTTACGTGAATATGCAAATATGTACACATAAAATGAGAACAGATTGACAATATATCCTGTATAACCACCTCTGCTGAATTTATATAGATAATAGTCAGATTCTAAGTAAATTTTGTCACAGTCAATTCATTATTATTATATTTAAATGTGACGTACGGTACGCGAATAATAACTTCAGCGGCTGTTCCCATTTTGTCCTGCAGGGGGCTTCCAGAGATCCAGGGATCAGCGAGGACCGAGAACTGCCGGTTTTAGAGGCCGAACAATTAGCATTACCTGAAGGACAGTGTTAAACGAGAGAGATAGAAAACAAATCTGAGGCTGAATAGAGACTGCCTCGCTGCTGACAGGACGATTGGAAGATGTATTTAATAACTAAACTTAATCTTAATATTTCAACGCTATACATGATGACGCTATACATACAGACGACACACTACACGCTTTTGATGTGTGTCAAAAAATACACTCAATTTCAAAATGACGTCCTGATGTGTTTTCTGCCAAATGGATAAATAACCTCTAAATAGCCGTAAGTATTTAGATGTCCCGGTATCTGGGCATTACCTTTATAACAGCACCTTTATGAGTCCTGAGTGAGTAGGGGGTGTGGTGAAACGGTTACTTCGTGCCTGATTTACTGGATTGGAAAACTAATGACGTGGCACGCCGCCCTGTTTTCTCACCTGATTAATTTCGCCGGAAGAGTCAGCTCCACTGAGTAATGGACGCACCTTACACCTGACCAAACTCCGCCCCCCAAATGCCCCGTTGCCCCGGAGACGGAAATCTTTCCCTCTTCTTAAAAAAAGATACATCACAGCCCTGTCTGCCAAAATCAGGACTCTATCTATCACTGCCAAAAGTCTGAAAAAATATAAATATAGACCTAGTGAATGCCTCTGCAGTTTAACACAACGCGTTAGTAATTACCTGCAGTTTTTCCCAGTAATTACATAATTATATCATCAGAGGTTGTGCTACATTAAGATAATTATATTATAATTAATATAACAATAAGTGGCGGTTTTCAACCGCCTACGTCATAATTTGAAATAGAAGACAACTTGACAGTGAAATAGCAGCACATTTTCGGCAGCATAATGATCTCAGCCTGCCTTATTTTTATTTTTATATTTTTTTAATGAAAATGCATTTAACTGGGCGTCAGACGTTTGTTTTTAAACATTCCTCTCTTTTTTTTTGGTTTTCCACTGGGTAATTCCATCCTTTATGCGTCCACATCGCTGGAATAGTTTACCATATTTAATGCGGCTTTAGGAAAATAAATTCAGAAGTTAATGGTGCATTCGTCCATCTGATTAACTGCCAGCTAACTTTTAATGGCGCCGCTGAACTTAAGTGCGAAATAATAAATGCCCTTCCTGGAACGGTTCAGGAGAATCTCTCTTCTTAATTGCACCTTTTTTCTTTCTTTCATTCTTTTTTTTTTTCTTCGTGAGGGTGGAGGGGGGTGCGATACAGGGTCTGAAACAGCAGGTGATTTGCACTTTCGGCGACGCGAAAGTGGCTTTTTTAGCGCCGTGCGTGTCATTAAGAAAAATCTGATACTTTTTTTATTATTGAAAGATCATAGAGTGGGCGCTTATTTGAAGGCTCCGTGGCACTGGGAAAAGGAAAACATCGTATGTAAAACTGCCAGGAGAGCGATCTCCCACTGTGAACATGAAAGGAGCGAGAGAGAGGGATGAGTGCTTGCCACAGTTTCTGGGAGCTATGAAAATTTAATGCCCCTTTATTTTCAGATAGATTAAAATAAGAAAAAATAGAGAGAGAGAAAAGGAGGGGACCGTGTCCTTTTAATCAGAACTTTCTTTCTCTCTCGCATCTCGTTCTTTTTTTTTTTTTTTTTTTTGATTGATTGGTTCAAGCTGTCTGCAGTTCCACTGCGCTTCTTTTATGATAATTTTGATGTGAATTACATGCCGGATGAGGAATGGTGAAGTGGGTGCGGCTGCTTTGTGCCAGTTAAAGTGTGCTTTTGGGAGGGTGTTGGGGGGGATTTAGGGGTGCATAGGGGGACTGCTTCCTCCTCAGATTAGCCAGTGCAGGGTTATACTGTATGTTTCCTAATCATAGAGATGACAACAACAAGGCAAAGGAGAACAAAGAACAGTGCAAGACTGTTTCCAATTGTTCCACTGGGATTTTAACGGCATACCAGTGATGAATAGTAAATAGTGAAGTTTGGCATCAAAAGTTTTTTACAAAGTTACTGAATATTAGCTGTTTCTCAGTTATCTATTAAGTCGTCACTTCCCAAGGTGATGTGTGTTGTAGTGTCTGTAGTGTTGTTCTGGAAGAAAGTACATTTTTTACTTCCTTTGTCCCTCAGACCGAAAAACCTCTCTCCATTTTGAGCTCTCCCCAAAACCATCTTCTACATTCTGACCAGTCAGCCAATCCCCTGCAATTCATTCATGCATTCAGCCTGCCAGCCCGAGGGTTTTTCTCCCCACTGGGGAGTTATTTTTACCTTGTGTGCTTGCTATTTGGGGGTCCAGACCTGCTGTTTGCCCTTCTGTTACTCCGTAAAGCATCTTTGTGACAGTACTCTGTGAAAAGTACTATACAGATACAATTCAGTTGAATTGCCACCCCACCAGAATTCCAACAGGTTCCCGAATCCCCAAAATTTCCCACGCATGTCAGCCCATAAGAGTGGCAGTGCAGCTCCGTTCCCACCTGTGTGTTTTACATTAATGCCGCTGTAGGTATCCGTCACGTTAAAATAATTCATTCAGGATATCACATCAAGATGTTGGAATGGGATCCAAGCTGTCTTTAGATATGCTTTTCACTGCAGCGGTTCGGCTGTGTGCACAGCAGAGAGACGTGCACAGCAGAGAGACGTGCACAGCACCATGCATGACATGGCCAGACTGTTGACCCTGCAGGTGCCTATCCCAGCATGCTTTGCTGAGTGGCAGGAATAGAGAGGTCACCAATCTATTGCATGGCAAACACACTAATACACTCATACACTCAATCATACCTACACACACACACACACACACACACACCATTCACTCACACACTCACACTTACACACGCACACACCATTCACACACCATTTAGACTCTCGAAATGCAAGTCTTCAGACTGTGGGAGGAAACCATTGTACCTGGAGGAAACCCACGCAGACACGGGGAAAACATGCCTTGTACCTTCTTGCTGTGAGGCTGTGTTACCTACTGAATCCACATTTACAGTAGGAATTCAGCAGATGCTCAGGGAGTTACAGTTCAAGGATTCAATTTTCACAGCTGAAAATTGAGTGAAGCATTTCGGCAAGAGCAGAAACAGCACTGCTGATCTGGGAGTGGAACCCACAACCTTGCAGTTCCAAGTCCAGTTCCCCAAACATTACAACGCACTGCTGCTAAATCTGTGCCACGGATGGTTGAAAACACATACTATAATATTACCCATTTACTGTGTTATGTATACATAAAATACATTGGCTAAGATTGACAATGCACTTGATTATTCCAACAGCACAGCTGATTGTGGATGTTCATGTTGCACTGACTCTTAAGAGTGTTAAATAGCCTTTTCCCTAGTTACTGCTGATCTTATAAGCCAATCGAATGCACTTATGTACTTTGGTTTCTAAGTCTCTCTGGGTAAAAGCCTCTGGCAGATGAATGGTAAATGGTAAATGGCAGGCATTTATATAGCGCCTTTATCCAAAGCGCTGTACAATTGATGCTTCTCCATTCACCCCTTCATACACACACTCACACACCGACAGCGATTGGCTGCCATGCAAGGCCCCGACCAGCTTGTCAGGAGCATTTGGGGGTTAGGTGTCGTGCTCAGGGACACTTCGACACAGCCCGGGCGGGGGATCGAACCTGCAACCCTCCGACTGCCAGACGACCGCTCTTACTGCCTGAGCCATGTCGCCCCCTATGAAAGTAATGTAAATGTATTTCAAAGTGTGAAACATGCAACAGACCCACTTGCTGAATTAAACAGTGAGTTTCATACAGTATATATGTATGTACAGTACTTTTTTTAAATGGGATGGCAGCCATTTCATTGTTCATTTATATTTGTTTGACCAAAAGTAATTACTCATGACCGAAGTTACGATTTGCCTGAAGTGTAAATACTAATATAACAGCTGAATCTCCAAAAGAACCAGCATGGTAAGCTTTACTATGAGCTATCTATTTATGAATACAAAATACAGCTGTTCTGGGTTTTACGCAGTTATCCAGCTAACTCAGTAATCCTGCTTCATGAAATACCCGCCTGTTCCTGTCATTATGTGGTCTTATGTTCTTCATACTTGTCTTTGGAATGGGGGAAATATTATAGTATCGTTCAAGAATGAATTTAAACAGCAAGTGATATACAGTAAGTTTATTAAAGTGACTTAAATGAATGAATAAAAACCATGAAGACTTCTCATGAATGTCTATCATAGTTTTTCCATCGATGGTTCCACACCTATAATAGACTTTTATAGCAATGAGTATCTGACAAGTGATGGATAGTGCATTAGTAAATGTCTGGAGTTATCATCGCCACTTCTTATAACCCACTTCTTCTCCTTGATTAGCCATAAGTCAAGTGGACGGTTCCAGTGTTCGTTTAACGGCCTTCACTGAAACCTTCGTTTAGCTCATAAAGCCTCCAATGCATTAAAAAAACATCGCTGATATCCGAAATTAAAGTGAATAATTCGTTTTATTCATGGACTTTGGTCTCTGGCTCTCAGGTATTAATAGTGTACTCCGGAGTGCAATTAAGACGATACCTCTCGAATTTCAGTGCACATCCCCGTGTTTTTTTTTTTTTTTTCAGCGTGGATAGAAAGAGACAGTGCTCGTGAATAATTACCGGGGTGACAGTTTCAAGTGCGCGCGGAGTGAATCGCCCTTCTGGTCCCGTGCGACGGTGAGAAACAGCGGGCTTTGTGGTCACGTCAGGACACCGGCTAGAGGCTACTGTGCGCCGGAGAGAAACTGGCGGAGTGCGGCCGGACTCATGCTGTGCATTGTGGGATAGCAAAGCCATTAGCTCACTGAGTTTTACTACGCCTCCAAGCCCTGCCAGATTCCCGCTCCGGGTGCGTGTCAGGGGTCTGGATATTTCAGTCACAGCGCTGCTTAAATCACAAAATCACAAGGGGGGTCCGCTGGAGGCGGCGGTGGGGGTGCGTACTGCTGCAGGAAACGATGTCTGCCCGATTCTACACGTGTTCGACACGTATGTTTTTGTCTCCTACACCCATTCATAAATACCTGCCTTTTAAACATAGGTCTACAGACCCCTGGGGGTTCACCATGTACTGTAAGGGGTATCTGGCCAGACTTGCAGGGACTACATATAGATTCAAGAAGAATGTAAGATTACGAATATAAAAACATGTTTTTAGCATATATAAGACTCACTTATCCAGACAACCGGGTTATAGTTTATCTATATCTTTTTGGCTATCTTTTTATTATCTATAACTCACAATGGGGGTCCCCTGGACGCTATTGAGCCTGTGTGAGGGATCAGAAAAGGAAGGCTGTTTTATTCTTTCGTCCAGTCCGTTTTATTTATTTAATCATAAAATCATTGTTCTGTGCAATATCTGTTTTAGGGTGCAGACATTGCAGGTGTTTTAATTACACACACTATGTCGTTTTTTGGTCAAGCTGAGAGAGAACTATGGTTCAATATGAGTCCACTCATACACACACACATACACACACACACACACACACACACAAACCCTACGTGCCAACATTCCTGTAATTTCAGTAGCAGAAATTAATTGAATAAGAAAGAATGAAGATGTTAAAAGGGACGTCGCTTTAAGGTGATTTAAAACGTCCGGTTATAAAGACCTACATGTGTCTGACTGGACAGTGATGGTGTCATCATCATAAAAATAGCATAATAATTAAATAATTAAGAAGGTGACCTGCTTATTACCAGGTCAGGTCTGATAAGTGCTGTGGGCCAGGGCATCAGTGTGATCTCTATAAAACCCTGGTGACAGTGACAGGATAACACAGGGGAGAGACTATTCATTCTTTAACACTGTAAGGCATGATATCACAAATATGCGATTACAATTAATATTCTAATGCTGATGTAACAGTCACTGCTCGTAAATTGAAAGAAATGGTGTTCGAGAACACGTCTAGGAATGAAAAAAAAACATTCCAACAAACCTGCTCTTCAAAGGGATTTTTATATTTCCTTTAATCCTTTTATCTCCGCATTTAGAACTCTACCTCAGTGACCTCTGCCTCCTCACAGTGAGCCGCATATGGGGAAGCCCCGCCCAGTGTGACATCAGCATGCCGTCACAACCTGTGTGAGCAGGACATGGCCCCTCCCCTCAGCCCGGGGGAGATGAGCTCAGTATGGACTCCTATGGGTTTAGGAGTGTATGAACCGGGCTTTCACTGCTTCTGTTTATCTCCTGTGACGACCATGGCCTGTCCGCTCCTGCCTTCCCTGCTCTCTCTCTCTGTCCCTCTCTCCCCCTCTCTCTCGCTCACTCTCTCCCCCTCTCTCTCCCTCACTCTCTCCCCCTCTCTCTCTCGCTCTTCCTCTCTCTCTCTCCCTCACTCTCTCTCTCCCTCTCTCCCCCTCTCTCTCTCTCTCCCTCCCTCTCTCTCTCAAACAGGTGTGGCATTGTGCAGGTGGCAGTAGTTCATCTGATGGCTGATTGGCCGGAGGCTGACATAACTATGGCCTGTTCCCCAGTTTTGGCATCCGCTCTCCCTGTCACCAGCAGATTTTGGTTTTGTTCCAGTTTTACCTGACATTGCATTCAAACTGACTAATGTTTTATTTTCTCTCAGAGTCACTAATAGTATGTCTTTTATTTGTAAATCATTGTTCATAATCTCTTCTGTTCTCATTCATGCCTGTGTGGTCACCCACACATTTGCAACATAATGGATAATGGGATAATGTCTGAAATAAATTTTTCAGTTTTGAAAATCAGCTTACTAAATGTTGGTGAAAGCTTCGATACATGGCTTTATTGCTAATAAGTCAACGTATTTATTGTTAAATAATTTAAACTGACAAGTTCTACATAGTTTAAGGCACCAAAAAACAGACATGGTTTAGTTGCGCTTGATGAATTTGTGTTAAATACATTTAATGCAATACAATGCAGTGCAGAGAAATGTAATGCAATGTAGTGCACATTTATTTTGATATACAGGACTGAAACACTCAAATATTCCAGCTCATGGGAGGGTTTTGTTCATTATACACCTGGTTGCTTGCATCTGTTTATCATAATATTACAGAACACAACAAGCTTTAATCATAAGAAGCGGTGTATTGCGTCTGAGTCATATCTCTTAATTTAAACAGAGACGAAAGTGCCCTTTGTGTATTGGTTTCTGAGAGTGCTGTTATTTTCTAACGGGCTCCTAACCTGCTCACGGTGTGACCTTGAATGGCAGAAGGCATGTTCCCTCACAATAAAACTGCCACGCCAAACAATAACACTCACAGCAGCCTCCGCGGGGTAATGGAAAGTGCAGTGGCTCAGCCGGCATATTCTGGGACAAATGATTATTGATTAGATAAAGGTGGAAATGATCATTGGTCTCCATCTGTTTTACTGACTGAAGCTGACCTCCCTGCTCCCGCTGATGGAGGGCTAGTGTCAGTATTTCCCTACAGAGGTTTGATCATAGCAGGGTGGGTTAATGTTGTCTGTGGGTTCATGGCGGTGGTGTTCCTCTGCTTTTTACTGCAGTGAGTTTCATGCCGTACCTCTCGCTCTCTTTAACTACAGCATAATCTGATCAGAGCAGCAACTGTGTGTGTGTGTGTGTGTGTGTGAGAGAGAGATAGGGAGAGAGAGAGGGAGAATGGCAAGAGCTTTGTGTGTGTCTGTGCGTGTGTGTGCCAGTGCCTTTCTGTGTGTTTGAGTGTGTGTGTGTGTGTGTGTGTGTGTGTGAGTGTGTGTGTCATGTGTCAGGTTACATGTCCTAGGTGATAAAAGGACTCCATACCCTGGTGCATTGCTAGAGAGCAGATGAGATCCATTCCTCCCTCCTACAGTATTCACTGTAGCCTCCCTCCACTGCCCTGAGATCTGAGATCTCTACAGAGACAGCGACAGAGAGGCGTGGCTTATTCCAGCAAATCACAAGCTCTCACAAACACCTTCCCAACCAATGGTATCCCAGGGTAGCATCCCCATTCAAGTCCTGCCATTGAGCCAACATCTTGAAATATAAAATGGGCTGTTGTTATTGATCTAAATTATAACTGCCAAGATGATTTTTTTTTTTACAACTATCTATTTCACCTTTCTCAGAAATGGGGTTCAGCTTTCAGATTTACTGTATTCAGTGGGAAGTGGGAGGTGGGTGCGTATGGCTATTTTGTATACATGAAAGTAAATTGAAAAAGAAAAGTGAGTCTTGCTTTGGCACTGGAAATGCAGTTCCCTAAATCACACTCCATTTCACTCTTTGTAAACATTTAACAAATTCCAACTTTCACATCTGTGAGCAATTAGAAAGAGAAGTCTGCTCTCTCCATCGTATTTATCCAGAGCCCAACGCTGGAATCGATCTGTTTATTTTAATGGTACTGAGCTCAGAACTACTGTGCTGAGAGAAAAAAAAAAAGTTAGAAAAACTGACAAAAATCAACATTCATTTTCGTTATAAAATAAAGTGGTTTATTTCCATACATGTATCAAAAACAGCAGGGCACCTGATTACGAGGCCCTTCTAGCCGGTCTGTTAAAGTAACTGGCCTTATTTTCTGTTAGTGACTAATATCACCTGCCATCTGCTCCCGAGAGAGGCTTGTACCTGCAGCCAGTTCACCCAAAACAGCATAAGTCACCATTAGCCTGTGTATAACTGTCTGCTTCAGACAGGGCTAACCACTGTGCGGGTGACAATGCTAGAATGAGCTGCCTCTATTTGGAGGGTACTAGAGAGGGAGGGGGAGGAGGAGAGTTTTTGTGCAGAAACTGTCAATCGGGCCTGTAGTCTGACCACCTCCCTTGCCGGGTTCGGAGATTAACATCACGTTAATATCCCAGGATGCGAACAATTGTGTTTTACATTTTTCCCTACGAATGATGCGTGAAGCAACGTCCAACGACTGGTTTCAACTTGTGTTTCCGGGCTCGCGCCCAGTGATTGTCATCTATTCTCCAGTGTGTGTGTGAGTGTGTGTGCGCATGTGTGGTGTGTGTGTGTGTGAGTGTGTGTGCGCATGTGTGGTGTGTGTGTGTGTGTGAGTGAGTGTATGCATGTGAGGTGTGTGAGTGTGTGTGTGCATGTGTGGTGTGTGTGTGCACATATGAGGTGTGTGTGTGTGAGTGTGTGTGCGCATATGAGGTGTGCATGTGTGGTGTGTGTGTGTGTGTGTGTGCGCATTTGTGTGGTGTGTGTGTGAGAATGTGTGTGTATGTGAGGTGTGTGAGTGTATGCATGTGAGGTGTGTGTGGTGTGTGTGTGTGCATGTGTGGTGTGCGCACATGTGTAGTGTGTGTGTGTGTGTGTGTGTGCGTGCCCATGTGAGGTGTGTGTGTGTCATTGAGCTTGATAGAATATTAGCCTATGCATACTGCAAAGCCACATATCTATCAAATGTGTTCATATTTACATGAAAATGTTCTGCCACTTAGGAAACACATGTATGAAAGAAATGATTTCATGATACATCCAAAAACACTACCTGGGATATTAAAAAAAAAAACAGTAAACAGGGGTACAGCAGTAACCACACAACAACATTCTGCTTTTATTTTCAGTAGAACATTATATGTACCAGTACAAAAGAACACAATTTCATAATTCTTTACAATAAAATAAAATATCAATCCTCCCACTTTCTTCAGTCCACATTTTTCAGTCAGGCTGACTGCTTGACACATAAATCTGTAACAAAAATAACTTTTCTTTTAGGATGAAAACCACGTGTCAGTTATATAACGTGCATAAGTATGTACAATACTAACAGCCAAGCTCAGCACACAGGACTGGTTAAAAAAATAATCAGCGTTTGCGTAGGCAGAGCTAAGCTCCACACACATACCCCTTTCATCACCTCTGTGGAGAAAGACTAGCATGACACGGGCTTTATTTATTATTTTATAAAGTCATACTTCATTATATGCACTACCACCATGCAGCAAAAACAGGGATTTGCACTGATACAAATGCGCTATGCTTGTTATGGGTAGTTTTATTACTACATTTAAATACACGGTGTATATACAACGTGCGATATGCAACTCTATGTGGTAGGTATTAGCTGGCTTTGTATACAGTGTTTCTGACAGTCTTTGTAACATGACACGTTAATCAAAACAACCTTGTGACAGCTACTTTCATATAGTATGTACAGTTTGGACATGTGAAATGGAATTAATACCTTAGCACTGCCACGGACTGAACCGTTCTGTCTGTCTTACTCACTCAGACACAGACACACACACACACACACACACACACACACACACAAGTGCTAAGAGAGAACAGTTTGTGCGAGAGTGAATACAGTAAATATTATCCCAAGACCTCAGTCCCCAGTCAGTAAATCCTTTCTGGCCGGTCTGGAGAATCCCATAGCTCATATAGCTGTCTAAACTTGTGTGAGGAGAAAAGCCGAGCCTAGATCTGGAGCAAAGGACATGACAGTGGCTGAGTGCTGAATGGTGGTTTAGCATAGTGGATACACTACTGGGCTAAAATGCAGGAGCTGCAGGTTCAAACCCAGGGTGGGGCCTTACCTTTGCCCCCCCTTATATGTTTGTATGGTTTACTAAATATCCCGCTGTATGATTGTGTTGGATTGCAAGGAGTTGGCGGACATGGACGCTGTATAAAGAAGCATTCGCAAAGTGAATACATGGTACAATATAATAATGGAATAAAGTCTAATGTAGTCGTTTCCATAAAAACTGAAAAAAGCTAGGTACAGTAGGTGATATCTTACGTACTACTGCCAGGAGAAGAGAGATGGGAGAGAGATAAATAAAGGGGTGGAGAGAGGGACTGGGAGGGATGAGAAGAGTTACAAACATGTTCAGGGCAGATGACATTTTGTTGTGTTGTGAAGGAACAGGGGGCACA
Organism: Conger conger; assembly: GCF_963514075.1. Classification (NCBI taxonomy): domain Eukaryota; kingdom Metazoa; phylum Chordata; class Actinopteri; order Anguilliformes; family Congridae; genus Conger; species Conger conger. The sequence continues at coordinate 44,426,409 of NC_083765.1, read as the reverse complement.
CAGTAACACACACACACAGAACAAGCCTGTGACCAATATCCTGAAGCCAGGGCCTCCTGTACAGTGTCAACAGGAGGCTGAGGAGAGGGGGAGGGGTGGGGGGGGTGTGTGTGGGGGCGGGGAGGAGGTGCTTCAGACGGATGTGGGAGGTGGGGGAGGTGGGGTCAGAGAAAGGGGAGGGTCTGCTCCCTGACGTGCCCACCCCAGCACTCCCGCTCTGTCTCATCTCTGCTTGAGGTCTTTGTTCCGCAGTGCTGCTCGCTCACTGACCCTCCATGTGTGTGCCTGCCCTCTGACCTCTGCACTTCCCCTTTTAAAAATAGAGGCCCTTCTACCGACATACTCATAACATTCATACGCACACATACGACTGTGTACATGACATTCATACGCACACATGCACATACGCACACTCACAACTGTGTCCATAACATTCAAACACACACATACAACTGTGTCCATGACATTCAAACACACACATGCGCACAGGCACACATGCAACTGTGTCCATAACATTCAAACACACGCACGCACACACACACACACACCTGTGTCCATAACATTCATGCACATGCATACTCACATACACACGCATGTGCACACAAACACACACACACACATGCACACACAAAATAAATAAATAAATAATTTTAACCGAAATGCTAATCCAAAACGTGGAATGCATCAGATTCGTAGGCGTATTAAGTAATCTGAAACAGAATCCATAATGAGAAAAATCCAGAAAGACAGATAACATGCAGACCTCTGTAAAAGACTGTCAGCTCGGATAAAATCAGCGTCTCGCTGGCGTGCGGAGTTTATTCAGCTCCGCCGTGCTCCTCGCGGGAACAGAACCCGCACGGCTCTGTGGATCTGCCAACGGTCAGCTCACCGCCACACAACCGCCCCGGATCAGCCCGCGGTGTAGCGGACACTGACAATAACGTGTCGCAATCCTTAATGTGCTGCAGTCCTGACGGATGAGCCTGAGTTCAGAGGCTTTAAAACCCTCCAACAACCCGAGCACCACTCCATCACACCCCTATGACAGTGTAGAATGCAGATACAAAACTTAACTTTATCCCCGTCTACTTTACTTCTGTTTAAACGTAACAGTACCCATATTTAAACTGAACGGTACCCCTGTTTAAACTCAACTTTACCCGAATTTAAATTGAACTTTACTTCTGTTTAAACTGAACGGAACCCCTGTTTAAACTCAACTGTAACCCTGTTTAAACTCAACGGTGCCCCTATTCAAACACAACTGTACCCCTGTTTAAACTAAACTTTACACCTGGGGCCTGTATCATGAATCAGGTCTACTGAGTTAGCTGGGTAACTGCACTGAGTAAAACCCAGACAACACGTGTCCCATGCGTCAACAGTAAAAAGAGCTGCCCCAGGGTTTTATTCTGCGCAGTTATCCAGCTAACTCACTAATCCTGCTTTGTGGAACAGGGCCCTGGTTTATTCTTTTACTCCCATTTTAAATGGCCAGTTGTATCATTAGGGCCATATTGACGCTGACGCTGTCATGGGCTGCATCCACTAGTTTGAGCCCAGAGCTTCAGGGGGATGGACTGTGCAACATCACAGTGGGAATGTGAAGATTCTGCTCTACACTGCCCCCTCTGTCTGCCCTTCACATCCTCTGTCTTACTGCACAGGTCATGGAACGGGTCCCAGATAGCACAAAACACCACTGCAACTTTTTCATATAACACAGCAGAAAAGTTGGATGGATGGAGGGGGGCGACATGGCTCCGGCAGTAAGAGCAGTCGTCTGGCAGTCGGAGGGTTGCCGGTTCGATCCCCTGCCCGGGCTGTGTCGAAGTGTCCCTGAGCAAGACACCTAACCCCCAAATGCTCCTGACGAGCTGGTCAGGGCCGTGCATGGCAGCCAATCACTGTCAGTGTGTGAGTGTGTGTATGAATGGGTGAATGGAGAAGCTTTGGATAAAGGCGCTATATAAATTCCTGCCATTTACCATTTAACAATGGTGTAGCAACACTATTTATTTATTTACCACCAACACACAAGCCACAACTTCTCAGCTACTTTGTAAACAGCTCCAGATCACACCTTGCGTGTAACCTGACAAAAATCACAATAACACTTTCTACAGCCTAATAATAACACCGCTTGCAGAGTGGAGACTAATAATAACACACATGGACTCAGGTCAGAGGACCGTTGCTGTAAGGTAAACAGACAAACAGACAGACAGACAGACAGGGACTTTCCACATTTCATGAGAAAGGTCACTGTTCAACAGTGTGTGCAAATCACTGTCTGAGAGAATCTGGAGCTCTGTTCTAGAAAGCACCTATTCACAGATATCCATAAATATGCATTTACGCACTTAGCACAAATACGTTTCATCATTTACTAACTTAGCACAAATATACATATTGTATATTGTATATACTGTATACTGTGTACTGTATACTGTATACTTAGTACAAGTATATATAGCTTCATTTAGTCACTCAGCACAGATATATAACATTATTTACACACTTTGTACACACACCTTTCTAGAGGTTGGGCTACATTGGCTCAGGCGGTAAGAGCAGTCGTCTAGCATACATTTGGATAGAGGCGCTATATAAATGCCAACCATTTACCATTTACAGGTGTACTATGGTGGTGTCACAGTCCCAGTCATGTGTGAACCAGAGAATTCTGTGAGTTGGACAAGAGTGGGAGGGACGGTATTGGGAGATTGCTATGCGGAAAGAGCTGGGAGGTGGGGGTTCTTCGATTTTTGGGAGTACCAATTAAAACGAGGTGTGCCCAGGCACAGACAAAAGCAAAACTTTTATTTCAAACAAATCATCGATTTAAACACTTGTGGTTAGGGTACTGGGATCAAAATGGCGCTGAAAGCCAGCAGTCATCTCGGCATCAGTGCAAGTGGAGCCGAGCTGGCCCCTGACATGCTGAAGTAGCACTGATGGAAATGCAGTGAGTGTCGTGTGGGCAGTAACCGCGTGACTCTAACACCTCGCCAGCTTCATGGGGCGTTGACAGGCATGGAGGTAACACGATTCCCCATCTCAAAACTCGATGTGCTCCGTCAAGCCCGACTCCCCCAGTTCTGCAAGTATCTAATAGCAACATTCTCTTTGATTCATACGCGGCAAGATTCACTTACAATATGAAGTTCCAGGATTTAAATAGTGCGTATGGCTTAATATTTGTACGCTCTTTCACTGTATCTCAACTATCTATCTCTCTCTCTCTCTCTCTCTCTCTCTCTCTCTCACACACACACACACACACACATAGACACAGATTCTGATTCTTTCTAATGCCAAATGCGGAGAGTAAGTTGGTCCCAGAGTTTGGATTCAGTTGTGGAAGATAGAATTTGTAATGTGGTTTGTGGGGTGTAGTCTACATCATAAACAGCGGTGTGACTATTAAGTCAGGGTTATGGTGATTAATAATAAAACAAAACACTAGTGACTAGTGCTGGCACACAGTTTACTTTCCGTGGAATCATAACTCAACAGCTGAATAGTACATCTGAAGGCAAATGACATCACCTCACACACTGCACACAACATTAAAGGTACAATAGGTAAGATTTTAGTACAAAATTTTAGTTTCTTACAAGACCATTGTAAATCCCTTCCTATCATTGAAAAAGGCTCACTGACATGTTGACTCACCCTCTGCCTGTGTTTAGTCCTTAAATCCGGATTTCAAAATATGCAGTTGACGGGCCGGCATTCTGTACCAAAACATTGTTTAGCTGTACAAAATTGCTTATAATTGCCACAGCCAATGGCGTTTCAACGTCAGCGTGAGGGTGTTTGTTGCTGCTATTCCTTACTTGACCATTAGAAATTCCGAAATTACCTATTATACCTTGAAGTGTAGTCAAAACACAGGGTCATACATTGAAAATCTGTCAGGACCCACGTCTCATTCTCTGCCCTGTAAGTGTCTCACATGCCGCTACCATACAGCACAAATGGATAAAAACAACCCTAATTATTTATTGCTTCATTTGACAGGGACAGTGCACATGAGCATTTCTGGAAATGTGCCAGAGTTGTGCAGATGAGAGACTGCAGAATTCTCATCTGCAGTCTCTGGGCTACATGATCCAGCTGTGGGGGGACAGCACCCAGAGGAAACCCACATGAACACGGGGAGAACACGCAAAGCTGCAAAAATATTGGTCTCAAACCCAAAGCCTGCTTCTTACGAGGCAACATGTGCCACCCTGACACAAAAAAACATTCATACAGACAGTAAGCATAAAGAAATAAGTTAGGTCAATAAAACCTTCCTACAGACAGCAAGCATAAGGAAATATGTTAAGTCAATAAAACGTCAATGAATAACATGCTTGGAGACTAGTCATCAGAACATGTTTAGTTACAGAAGGTAAAATATTGAAATATTTGTCTGGGTAGATTCTCTCAACAGTCCTATTCTGCGTGCAGCTAACAGTAAAGTAACCAGGATGCTATAAAGTGGTTGAGCCCTCCTGGACAGTCTGGTGCCTGCGGCCTGCTTGTGGAAGCTGTACATGAAGGTTCTTCCGCTGTGGGGAGGCGTACTTGATTTCAAAAGGGGGTACACAGACCCCTGGGGGTCAATGAAGGTACTGTGGGGGGTCCCAGGGTACAGTGACAGCGCCCTACTTGGGAATTTAACCTGCAACCTTAAGGTTACATGGCCGGTTCCATATCCATCACACCACACTACCCCACCCCTCACACAGCTACGCGTGTGCACTCATGCAACACGTAAAAGCTGGACCTATTAAAGATTAAGTCATTCACACAGCATATCTTCTAAGTGATCACATAAATGACGTAATGTTATGTCAGAGATGCAGACCAGCATTTGGGAGGGTTTTTACAGACTTTAGGTCTGGACGTAAAACCTGAAGTTCAATCATTTCCATGTTGGCGCGAGGAAGCCGCTAATGAATTAGCCACATGCGTCAGCTCCTGCCAACTCCAGTCTGAAGTGACATCAGCGAGCGCGGAACACACGGGCTATTGTGACGGTCTCAGGCTGTTTTCATTAACACAATAGACGCTCAGAAACATGCAGTCATGTGCCAGGCATGTTTACAGAGGACCGGAGAACAGGGAAATAAATTAACCCACTGGGACTGCGTCCGTGCCTCAGCTAATGGAGGCCACGTCTTACACAAGAAACATTTAAACATCTATTTGAATGGTTTAACACCTTACACTTTGTGAAAGATTTTCACCTCAGAAAAGAAAGTGAGAAAAGATCATTAATAATTTGTAATGAAGATAAACAATTCATTTTCTTTATACAAAATCGCATTCATTTAAGCAACATATCGCATGACAGGGGTACACACAGAAAGTGAAATATTTAAGCGACAGCTGTTTTATGTGGAAATCCGAGCTTCCATTGATATTCACTTAAGCCTTCATAGGTGTGTCTTGATAAAAATTTATGTAAGTGACCGGGGATGTTTTTTTTGTTTTTTTCCCGAAATGGCCGTCCCCCTTCCTGTCTGTCTGTTTCTCATTGAGGTAAACATTCACTTCAGTTCTCTGGAGCTGAAACATGAATCACGGCTGCAAAGCGGAAACCACTCTGACAGATGTTGCTCATTAGCGTCGGCATTACCGTTATGAGACGCTGCCGGGGAAGTTCCCCCATACCGAAACCGTTCCTGTTTACCGGACTCCGACATGAATCAGGACAAGCCCCCAAAAGCCCACCCTCTGCCCCCTGCCACACACCCGCCACGTCACACACACACACTCACACACACACACACACACGCTCCGTCTTATTGATTGAGTCATCCAGTGTCTCTCAGGGTCATTGACTGCCACATATACAGTTAGGGCGTACGTGATGAAAGCCGTGCTCACATCTGTTTGTGTAACGTCATGGTAGACAAAGTCTTTTTTGGTCACACTATCTGCATTTACAGTAACGCTGAGTAGCCTTCTCGCAGCTCCTGGGCCTGGAGAAATGCGTAATTACTTCCCGTACATGCCCAAGTCACCAAACCTCATGTGCCATATGTTGGGAAAGAGTTCCCTGTGATGCACACTTTTAAAACAAAAAGAGGTTCTTCTCAATGCCCAAATCTAAAGAGCGCCTTGTGTTTTCTCATCTGACCCTCTTTGAAACCTGGAAAGTATTTTTTAATCTTGCTCTCACATGGCTTTGTGAATCAGAGGTCTCTCAGGCAGGGGTGTGTTAGGGCGATCAAGGAGAGCTTTGATTATGTCCTCCTCAAAGACACATATATACACAAACACACACACACACGCACACACACATGCACACATACTCATACAAACACACACACATACACACACAAACACATATACACACAGGCACACATGCACACACATTCATACCTACACACATACACACACACACAGAAACACACAGACACAGACATACATACACGCACACACACACTCATGCACACACACACACTCAGACACATGCACATACGCACACACACACCTGTTGCATTGGTATTGCATGTAGAAGGAGCCACTCTGACGGGAGCTAGCTGAAGATCTGAGAGACGCACTGTACAGCACGGGTCTCCTGGAAGCTCCCAGGACTCTCCCAGATTTAAGCCCCAGATTCTGCAGTACTGTAAACCATGTAACATCTGTAAGGGTTTGCTACCACAGAGCAAGTCTGTGCTGTAACACCTCTGCTACACTACAATCAGTGGAAATATTTTGTGTAACCTTTCCTGCAGGACCCCTCCCCTCTGCAAAACCACAGCCCGTTCTCCCGGCTCCACGAAAAATGATGTTCTCCTGAACGTGCCCCCTGAAACACTCTCCTATGACTCATCACTGAAATCCATTTTCCCAGCCTGGGCTGTCTGTCTGTATGCCTGCGCAGGCTAACAAACCAGGATGCTGTTAGTGTCTGTGAGCAAGGTCTTACTGACACAGTGTCTGTATGTGTGTGTTTGTGTGTGTGTGCGCGCGCGTGTTTATCAGGGTGTGTGGTTGGGTGTGTTTGTGCATGTTTGTGGAGGTGTGTGTGTGTGTGCATACTCATGAGCGTGTATCTGTTTTGGTGTATTTTCTGATCTCTACCTGAAGACTGAAAATGATCTGACCTATACCGTATCCATCTAGTTTTTCCTTACCAGTGTATCACCCACACAGAGCTGGAAATAGCACCTTGAAAGAGATTCTGTGTGTCAGTTATTATTATTATTATTATTATTATTTTTTTTTATTTTTTTTGGCCACATGGCCCTAGCCTGGTGCACCTGACATCAACTCAAGGAGTCAATTGCAGGAATCCCCTAGGAGATATGGTCACAATACCATAAGTTATTCAGTTAACCGACAAGACGTCGTCGTCGTCACTTTATGAAAGCATATTTTATGGAAACAGAATGTCTATTAACATTAGGCCTACAACAAGCCGGTAGGCTATACAGGGAATGTCCTGAAAAACAAAGAAAAACAGCGTACATAATGTATTTCGATTGGCCTGAAAAAAGTGCTGTGGTAGTTATGAGTTTCTTATTTATATTATTTTTATTCTTAGCAATGATTTCGATTTATTTCTGGAAATGAAATGGGCCTATTTCTCTTAACAGTCAGTGTTATTGAACTGTTAGACTAGGCTAAATGTGGTTGCCGAATCGACACGTGTTAATACTGAATTAACAAATCAACTGTTTGACTGGAATTTATTGGCAATTATATGCTATAGGCCTAAACGATGTACATTTTGTAATTACCTATGTCAAGTTAAAACCTAGCGTATACAACATAATCTCTGGTTAAAATTAATTAATGTATGGCTCTGTATTCGCAAATAAGAAACTAATAATTGGAATATCCAAACGCATAGCTAGGCTACTCTAGTTAGTCTAGCTACGTGAAGATTACTCACGCCATCCGCTGCTCAGATACGTTATATGCAGACTCACTGAATAGAATGATAGAATGTACATTTTATCCAAGTTGCTTTATCCTAGTGAAAATCACAGCACGACGAAGGCAGTAGTAGGGTATACCCTGAGCCTTGGTTGAGCACGACTGGGAACTGTTGTCAGCGGCAGTGTGTGTATTATTGTCACCTAATGTACCTACCGATAATACAAATCTTAGGGTGACCTTGCCCTCATGTAGCGAGATTGCTGCTCTGTACAGTTAGCAAGAGAGTTTTTCATGGGCAGCGTGCGTCTCTCTCTCTCTCTCTCTCTCTCTCTCTCTCTCTCTCTCTCTCTCTCTCTCTCTCTCTCTCTCTCTCTCACACACACACACACACACACACACACACACACACACACTCGATTTTCTATTAAAACAAAACACTACATGTCGTATTGCCGAAGCATACAATGTTGTAAAAAATAACATACATTTAACGTCAAAGACGAGAGACAAATGAACAGCAAACATACATAAAAACAATAACTTTCCTCTGCCCCCCCCCCCCCCCCCCCCCCCCTCTCTCTCTCTCTCTCTTTGAAAAATATACAGTGCCATATTGTGGGAGAGAGAGAGAGACGGAGATAAATCTACAGAATATTTTTCTGAGTTATAGGAACACAGATGAGACCGTTAGGATTCCCGTACCCTGTAGTGTCGACACGGGAGGTGTTAGTCCATCAAGGTCCCCATTGATCTTGAGAGAACATATTTACGGAGTGTAAAATGAGGGAATGCGCTTGTTGCAGCTAGGATAATTTGGTTTAAAAATTAAATTGACATTCGTAAATTACTCTCTCTCCGAATATTTATTTTAAATATAATGGACCAACAATTTAATAGACTGATTTGTAAAGGGTTATTAAGTTTTTCTATTTTGATAGCCCACTGACGATACAAACATAGTTTTATAGGCTATCACATATTAACGAGTCATTCTGTTAATTTGGTTCTCCGGTGATTGGCAATTACGAATATAATTTCTAATATAGCATTCATTTGTGTGACCCCAGCTTACTTTGGGCGAAAGCAATAAGTCTGTCTAATATTAATATCTAATATTACTGTTATTTAGCAAATACATTCAAAAAATGCAAAGTAGAACGACGCGAGTAAATAAAAGTTATTTGCAATTTAATTTAAGCCTAAAGATAATAAGCCGGTTTCGTTCAATGGCCTGTAGGCTAATTTATAATTTAGGTTTGGGACCGGTTCTAAAGAAAGCAAAAATAATCATTCTAAATAATGAAAGAAAATACATTAAGCTCGATGTATTTTTTATATAAGCTTTTTGCTCCTGAATATTGACTAGGCTACATAAATTGTTGCAATGAATTAGATTCAATACCGAATTCTGAGGACCAGTACATGTTGGCTAGCTGCACCTGTTGTCATCTGTGATAAAATAAAATAAAAAACTGTTGCCAGGATAACATACAGCGTTGGCCAAAACCGATTCCACACCCTTGCATAAACCAAAATAAATGCTATTTTCTTCTTGGGTCAAATTATTTGGTATTTTGTATTTGGCGGTAGGCTATATATCGTCAAAACATCTCAGGACTTGGGTCCTACTTGAGTAGGCTATAAGATTAGGCTAATCATGTAAACTAATCTGTGTTTCACCTTGGTATTTTCAAAAGGAGAGGCTGTTACCCTGAAAAAAAAAAAAAAAGATTTCAAATTCATTTCAAAATAGAAACGTTTGTAGCGTATATTTCACACCCTGGATATACTAACGAGAAACACATATAGACAGTCAATTATGACAGCATTAATAAAGTATAAGTCATTAATTGTATTAATTAAAATAACACTAAAATAGGAATAGGGGTGAGGCACACTTTCTATGTAAATATTGAGAGCGGAATATTTGATTTAATTCGAGTTATTACAATGTAGTTGTAAGTTATTACAAAGTAAGATAACATATTAGTGCCACTGCAATATTTTAGGAATAAGACTAAGAGTTTGAGTAGATTATAGAGATCAAGCCTAAATTGGCGGACAAACTGGAAAATGACCGAATGATACAAAATAATAATATTGTATTATTATTATTATTATTGTTATTATTATTTAGCTGTCCGTTAGTAAGATAATTTCGAATTAATTGTCTTTCCAATGGCCACGTAGGATAAACTTTAATTTATCACCATGGCTACAAAGTAGCTATGTATATTCTAGAAACATTATAGCAGTGAAGAATTACGCACTAAGTGTTTAACAAAAAATAAGTAAAACCATGTAACCTCTCATAAATTGCACACTTTTGGTGAACAAATAGATTAACGATTAAACCAACAGCATCATAATGGCTATTTGCAGAATCCACCCTCCCAGAATCCAAATACAAAGACGTCGTTACGCTATTGTAAAAGCACCATCCTTGGTTAGGGTTCAGTGCACAGAAATTAAACATATATCGATTATCCCCACGTCCCAATACTCTTCTGGATTTCTTTTGTCAATATTTTGCCAATCTTGTGTCTGCTGTATGATGTTAGTTAGCTCCGAATATCAACCATATCATTAATTACATGAACGAGTAAAATAAAAATTTTTTCCGATGGATGGGGTGATACCAGCCACTTAAACTGTAATATCTACTAATTAATCTTTGGCATCAGAAAATTGTCATTTGCATCTGGTCATTTTCTAAAAGAAAAGAGAAAGCCTATATATTATAAAAATATAATGAAATAAAATACAAATTCTAAGTGACACGTATGTGTATCCCTTAAATGCACATCAGATACATTTGTCATTACTGTAAATGAGATATGTGAAAACTTAATAAATAAATATAAAACGTTCTTAGAAAATCGACCTATAGCGTATAGGGCAAACGCAGAGTGAAACCGTGAACGACGAGTCCATGTAGACTCGAGCAGTGTGAAACTGACGCAGACCTCCACCACCTCATCACACACCCAGTCACGCACGTGGATCCAGCGAGGAGTTCAAGTTTGTTTGGTTGCCTTGGTGTTGTAAAATCTTTACGGATTCAGTGTTTAAACCAAGCAATTCCCCCAAAAGAAATGTAGACTATAATGAGCTAGGACTTCACATACCTATACACCTTAGAGTGCAATGCACTCTAATAGTTTCGCACTTGTCCACATCAGGCCCACACACACACACACACACACACGCGCGCGCGCGCGCAGAGAGAGAGAGAGAGAGAGAGAGAGAGAGAGAGAGAGAGAGACTCCATAGACTTTCACGCTCTATCTGTACCTATGTAATATATGTACCTCGAACTGCAACTAATCACCCAGAAACGCTCGCATGTGTGTGTTGCACTAGTGTGGCATGTGCAAAATACAGTACTAAGGCAATCGCCTTATGCTTCAGACCGGGGTTGTTTCACGGATCATGGGTGAAGAAAAGTTTTGCACCACACTCTCTAGTTAAACACGACCACCGATAATCATTATGCTTATGCTAGCGGGGTTGGAAACCACAACACGGGTGACAGGCTACTTAAGTGCTCATTGTGCGGGGAAAAAAACAGCTAATGAAGCAGGCCTACTACAATTTACATATCATATGTTGTGATATCACATTTCGTGTTGTGACATCGTGTGGAATTTCTTTTACATAATATGTAATATGAGAGTCACAAATAGCCTACAGGTTTACATTTGCTTGTGAGTGTGTCAGGTATGCAAAGCCACGTCGCTGCAAAATAATACAACGTGGGCAAAATTTGAGAAACGCAGCTATGCCTCCAAAACAGAGTGCAATGCTGTCGATCTGTAGCCTACTCATTTTGGTGCAAAATCAAACGAAACAAAGTAGCCTACCCGAAGGAATAGTCAGTACAATGTTATGCGTGTGTGTCTGTGGCCTATGACATCGCATGAAATATATGCTGTCTATTCCAGTTTGATGCCGCCTCTGAAATGAGAAACCTCAGATGCATTTAACGCTCCGAAACCTACAGATCAACAGCATTTTAGCGGTTCGGATGCCTGCTAGCTTTTATGTCTGTGGTATCATGCAATATGCAGCGAGTGCGACACTGATGGATTCGCCAATGATGAGACAGACAGATGTTTAGGGCGGATCTTACGGCGTGAGCTGCAGTTAGATCCGCAGCGCGCGCAGCGAGACTGGGCTAAAACCGAATCCCGAGTTCTCGCATCTCCACGCAAGCTTGGCTCGTCGATCGGACAGGCTATTCTGTTCTTTTCTAACGGCCCCTCTTCCCGTATCCAGGATTTGATTCCTTCTCTGGCCGAACGGATATGTGATATAGAGACCACCGACATCGCAACGGCATGGAATTGAACACATTTGTCAGCAGAAGGGGAATTTGACAACTTACCATTTCCCTCGTTTGCAAGATACTATTCGTATTTTCTGCGTTCAAGGTTGCATTTCCACCAGAAAATAACTGACGACTGCGGTTACTCCACCACTAAGGACGCTCTAAAAACGTAAAAATAAAAATACGGACAACTTATCCACCTTTTCATTTGAAAGTAGGCCATTTATGTTTGCCAGTAACTTGATAAGGGGAAAAGAAAAGGAGTAGCATTGAAAATCGCAAAGATTTGTCTCATTTGTGGAAAGGTACCGTGTCTTCAAGGATGGGGTATTTGGAGAATATTTATCTTGCCGTAAAAAAGTGAGAACAATCATTGTCCTTCTATAGTGGAAAAAAGAACATTGTTACGGAATTTGTGTTTGACTCTTTTGAAGCGTAGAAACGAAAGCACCTTGATGCGGGGAAGTCGCCGTTGATTTGGTGTTGGTGCTGTACATACCCACTATCAACCACACAATGAAAGGAGGAAGAAAGTGGTTTAGCAGCCAAGAATATGTTTGGCTGTGCAGCTCTTGAATCATGTTCACAGGACGGCTAAAGCGCAGCGAGAGTCCATCCCCTTATTCTGATGTTCATTATCACAACAAGGGACATCCAATCAAGCACATATCTCATCGATTCCAACCACGGATTGTGTAACGCATTTAGGGGAAATAGCTGCTGTGTTTGAGGGACAGTTACGCGCATCAACTCAAAAGATACCCTGCCTGTTCTCTGGAACGGAATTCAATATTCGTGTTTTCGTTACCAGTAATTGTTGGGAGCCATACTCCAGGGCAAACAATAATCGCTCACAGCAACACGCAAATCATGCCCTGTTGTTTTATCTGGAAATAATACGTATTGTTAATTCAGGGAAGTGATTCCGCATAGGTAGTTTATTCTGTCAATCGATTAAGAAAGAGACATCTGATTTTTTGTGAAATACTGTTATCGGATAAGGGGAAGCTGTCTTAATATCTTGTTCTTGATGTGTCCCAACCATGGATAGATTACGACAATATTAATTATAACACGGTTAGAAAGCATAATAAATTAGCATTGGCATTGCTTATACTTCGTTCAGCTCAGATTTAGCGATGATAGGTTGTGATGGGAAGGCACGAGCAATGTGCCCACATGACGCTGTTTTCTAACCGTTCGAACTGCAAGGAGTTAATGTGACAGCGCTTGATGTTTTCCCGTTTGCAGACTTTGAGTGACGCGATCGTCTCGTTTTCCTCTAAGCTTGCCTGTTGCAGCTCCCAACACGGAGTGTGGATCGCGTTTAGGAGGGGTTTTCCGCCGTACTACTGGTCCACTGTGATATCTTCGTCGAGAAGGAGGGAGAAATTAGCCTCTTCGTCACATCTGCCTTTCCCTTCAGTTGGACTTTTTTGTTTGAAAACTGCCGATCTATGTCTGCCTTCTCAAAGCGCCCCAGGTGTCGTGTATGAAAGCGCCGCAATCAAAGGAGAGCGTAGCAGCTCGGAATCTGTGAGGCTCGAAGCAACTCTTCGGAGATCCCAAAACCAACATGCCGAGGAGGAAACAGCAGGCGCCCCGGCGGGCGGCAGGTACGAGGAGATTTTCCGTTCACTTTTCTGTTTCTGGATTTGCTGTTGTCGCAACGTTTAGCCTACAACCGAAAAGATAAGCTGGGTCTACATGCGTATTTCTGTTCGCCAGATCAGTATATTTCGCTCTCAGGTGGAAGTGATCCTAACTGGCGGCTACGTTTTTATGCTTTTCTTGGCTAGTGATGTGTTAGGCTATTAATAGTTTGCAACAATATGTAATTTTACGGGCTGGTTATGTTTGATTATTGGTTTCTTAGCTGAGTAATGATGAAAACGCATTTCTCAAAGGCTACATAATTCCTAAGTTTCCATTTAGTGTAAGTTTTATGAACACGACATGTCGTTATATGCTGCTACTTTCACAACAATCACAGAAGAATGCGACTTCTGGGAGCGGGCTGCTGGCGCACATCTAGTTACATATCATATACGACTTTGCAAAGTCAACTTTGACTTCGATAATCATTTTCCTTTTAGTCAACTAACCCCATAATCTCCCTCCCCCGGCCTTCTCCTCTCATTTAGCCTCATATATTAACTCCGGATCTATAAAGTACCGAAGGAAAACGGTCTCCCGTGTCAGCTGACTGTTAGGAAACTCTTTGATGCCCGCCGTCTCTGTTTTGGGGCTTTGTGCTCGAACATTTGATCACAAAATGTCAACTTTTGCTTTGCGCTTCGCTTCACTTTCTGTGTCGAGAAAGACTTAAAGATTAATTCCCAGCCGACAATGGGAGTACGTGGAGTAGAAGAGGCTTTCATGGACACTTGCCATCTTTGATTTGACGGCTGATTGATCGCCTGTCATCTGGCGTGCCTTTGATCTATTCATTCCCGATAAACATCAATAAACCTCTCCCCATGGCAACCCCGGGTCCCGTGATGTCATGTCTGGTCTGACAACTACTCATTAAAATAACCTTAATTGCATCTTTTGTGTGTTTTTTTTTTTTTTGACTCTGCCATTGCCAAGGGCCGCATTAAAATACAGAGAACGGAGTACTTTAAGCGTTTTAAAGCAAAGTGAGCAACGGCGATCTTAATTATTCTAACCATCTCCTACCGCTATAAACCTAATACTACACTAGTCTACTAATCTTAACTACTTTTTTTATTTTGAAGGGGACGTTTTATGGCAGATTATTAGAAAAATGTATAAAGGCTTTAATGCTGAGCACTGGCTTTACATGACAGTTTGGCAGGCCAAAGACATACCCATATGAGACTAAAATGGATTAGGAGAATATTTCAATTTGAAAATACCCTACTTTGCTTTTAAGTTACTCTGGATGCGTGAGGTCAGGTAAGGTCTCCATCTGTATATGCGAGTGAATTAGATTTGAGTCCACTGTGGAGCTTGGGGTGAAGCTGTCTGACCTGCTTCAGCACACTTCCATTTCCTGAGGTTGTATTTAATGCACACACTGTTGCACAGATCACAGTAAAATGGAAACTGTGTTTAACCAGAGAGATCCAGTTGCATAATGGTCCTAATGTGGCTGAGAGTATGCTTGTCATAAATAAGCTGCTTCAGGAATAATGGAACCAGTTATTACAGAGTAATATACGTGGTATTATTAGCTAGCTACAAAATGATATGTCAGTTACAGTATCTTTTGAAATGTAATACAACTGTAGGCTGTGTGTATGGAATGACTAATATGCTGTCGTGGTGCAGTGGCATTTGTGAAGTGCTTCTGACACATTCCAATGTGTCTCTTGTTAAGTTTAGAGAGCCCTATGCTAGAACAAAATGACCCCCCTCTAGTGGTAGCCAGGACCAAGATGGCCGCAAACACAGCACATTAGCTCGTAGCTCTAGAGAGCTACCTCTTGACAAACAGCTGGAATCCATTTTGGAACGAACCGCTGGTTCATTAACGAAGTGCTTGCAGCGATATGACGCGCTGCAGACATTGACATCGATCCAGACCGGTTTCAGATGATGTCACTGTGAACGCTGGCGTCTTGCGCTATCGAGCTGACGGCCTGGACTTCGTTTCGGGGGGCTGAGGTTTTAACACTTACGCATGCCGCGTCCAGCTGTGGGGGTTTGTGGCTCTTCGTCAGCAGAGGTAGCTTAGCCCCTGTCCTCCTCTGTGTTTACGTTCTCACGGTCTCTAGCTTCTGTGAAAATGCAGGAAGGACAGTTATGATTACACCCACAGCTCTCTGGTAAGTAGGCCGGGAACTTGGGATGCCAGCCGGCTGAGCTAAAACAGGTCAGCACCACAATACACGATAATGGAAAATCACCTGGAACCAGAACTAAGTGAGCCAGACGGGTACCAGCTTACAGCTAGTACCGATTTGAGCGCTTGTGGCACAAAAATGCGTAGTCCGTGTAAACTGAATTCAGACGATGGTAAGGCCTGAGAGAAACCTGGCTCAGGTATCACATTTTTGGCCTTGTCATTTTCATAGATGTTGCCTGACTCGGGCTAAGTGCTAATGCATAAATGTGACTATTTATTAATGAGTACCTGAGTATATTTTGTTGTGTATTTTCCGTTTGTGCCTACTATGGCATTTAACTGCGTGGTGTAGGTACCTGTATGGGCTATAACTGTTGGTTCTCACACTAGTGATGTGGCATGATCTATTCTTTTCTTAAACGTTTACGTATCGCCTTGTGTAAGCTGGTCAAGGTGAGAGTATTTATTAAATGCTCAAATGTTCTTATGCGTACAATTATATTTCATGTTTTGACATTTAAAGAATGGGCTTGTGGGGAATAATGGGATAGTAGAACACTACAAACTGCAACAGGCTTGTAAACTGAATATTAGCAATGACAGAGTTTACAGCGTCTGAGCGAAAGCTCGGAGCGGAACAGTTTTTTCCCATGTCACCTTGCTGTCGGTCGCTCCGGTGATTTGAGCGGATTGTCTCACCTCTCTGATTTCAGTTTGTTCGCTGTGTACTGGGTGAGTGTGAAATGGAACACACCTCCAGGTTGGGTCCTGAGACAAGGCCTTTTGCAGACTCTTATGATCAGGGAGAAGCAATAAGGCCTTTAGCACGTATAACCCGTACGCACAAAACAGGCAAAACAATATATAAATCCACTCATATGAAATGCTCTTAAGCATTTCATAATGGCTGCAGTCATGACATGGAATGCTTACTTCCACAGACATGATCACATTATGTACTGATTGTGTGTGTGTGATTGTAGTGTGTGTGTATGTGTGACCGTAGTGGTGTGTGTGTGTGTGTGTGTGTGTGTGTGTGACCGTAGTGTGTGTGTGTGTGCGTGTGTGTGTGTGACCGTAGTGTGGTGTGTGTGTGTGTATGTGTGACCGTAGTGTGTGTGTGTGTGTGTGTGTGTATGTGTGACCGTAGTGTGTGTGGTGTGTTTGTACTGTATGTGTGTGTGTCTGTACTGTGTGTGTGTGTGTGTGTGTGTGAGTGGGCGCATGCATGTGTGTGTCTGTACTGTATGTGTGTGTGTCTGTACTGTATGTGTGTGAGTCTGTCCTGTATGTGTGTGTGAGTGTGTGTTTGTACTGTGTGTGTGTGTGTGTGTGTGTGTGTGTGTGTGTGTGTGTGTGTGTGTGAGTGGGCACATGCGCGTGCGTGAGGAACACCAGTGGTCTAATCGGCAGCCGGAAGAGCGGTTCACTCCATCAAAACGACCCGTCAAAACAACTTTGTCTCATATTTGATTTAATTGTCTCCAGTCTGACAGCAGCATTCATCAATAGCTTTAATGGTCAATCAGAAGTTGGCAGACTGAGTGCTTCCATTCTTTTTTTTCCATACGTTCATCCAAGCTTTACTTTATCAAAATGCTTTTGCCTAATGGACACTCTCTTGGGGCGGATGGGATGGTGGGAGGTGGGGGGCTGAAGAATGACCAAAAGGCTTTTTATTGGAGGAGAGTGAAAAAATAAAGCATTTGTTCAGCTGATGGCCGGATGAGGACAAGGGAGAGAGCTGGGTTTTTATTATTATTATAAAGACGCACAGTGCCCTCCTGTATTTCTTTTTTATTACCCCCCCCACACACACACACATACACCCATGCCTCTGCCCCCCACCCACCCACCCACACACACACACCTCTGCCCCCCCTCACACACACACACACACCCAGGCCTCTCCCCCCCCACACATGCACACACACACACACACACACCCCTCTGCCCTCCCCCTCACACACACACACACACACACACACACACGCACACACACACACCCAGGCCTCTCCCCCCCCACCCCCTCAGCTGGCCCCACAGCTGCATTTCATAAGGGTCGCGACTGCTCGGAGGCACACAAAGAGCGAGGACAAATTGATGGCTCCGGTGATGGAGAGAGAGCGAGGAGAGACGTCAGGAAGGCCGGCCTTTGATTTGGAACTTTTTTTGGGGGAGGAAAGCTCAGTCCCCCTGCTGCAACCTTGAGAATTCCACCAGAAGAAAATAAAATAAAATAAAAATTAAAAAGAATCTCCCTCTCTTTCTCCCTCTGTCCCTCTCCTCTCTCTCCCACCCCCCCCTCTCTCTCTCTCATCCTCCTCAACCCCCCTCTCTCTTTCTCTCTCTCCCTCTCCCTCCCTCCCCCTCTCTCTCATCCTCTTCACCCCCTCTTTCTTTCTCCCTCTCTCCCTCCCTCTCTCTCTCTGCCTCATCCTCCTCACCCCCCCTCTCTCTCTCCCTCATCCTCCCCTCCCTCCTCTCTCTCTCTCATCCTCCCCTCCCTCCATCTGAAAGGTCTTCTCAGCCATATAAAAAGAGGAGTTGTTTTGCCAGCTTCATCAGTGTTCGCCTAATTAGCAGTGAGCCTGACGGGCTCCAGACAGGCTTAATGATTGGAGCTGACAGTCCCGCTCTGCCGTCACCCTCGCTGGGTAAGGCCCGGTGCTAGTCTGATGTAATGAGCTCCTGTAACACCCCGCTCTGCCGTCACCCTCGCTGGGTAAGGCCCAGTGCTAGTCTGATGTAATGAGCTCCTGTACTACCCCGCCCTGCCTGTCCTGAGCTGTGCATTAACTCGCTTTCAGGCTGCAGGTGACTAGCATTCCCTGCTAGCCGGGTAATCGTGAACCGCAGGCAACGGCACCTATGGGCGTAATGAGAGGGCCGTGTGATTAGCTTCCAGCCTGGACGCCCCCGTCAGCTGGGACCTGGGGGGTGTGGGTGTGTGCTGGGGGTGGACTAGCCCAGGAGAGGGGGTGGCTCGGACCAGTGCTAAAACTTCCTTTGTCCACGGATGGAGCACTTTTCTTAGTTTTTTGTTTTTGAAGAGCTGGGTTGTTGCAAAGTTCCGCAAGGCAGTTAGTTACGTCACCATGAATAGTCCCAGCTGGATAGGAGCCAATAAAACAGCTCAGTATGCTGACCGTTGGCCTGAAGACGATCGCTCTTAGACAGTATAAACATCTAACACCTATAACCTGTACCCTTTCTGTCTGTAGGACACAATGTCGCAATGCTGTGGTGTTGCTGATACATGCAGATATGTTACAGGATCATTGTATTGTTTTGGGTGCAGAACTGTTCAAAAACGTAATTGGTTTGGATTCAAATACTTTTCTGTGCTCGATTGATCTCGCCGGCTGCAATTCAACCAACCAAGAGGACCAGAAGGCGGGCTTTGCCCCTGTTGAGAGAATTTCATATCTACCAGTACACCAGACAAGCTCTGTAAAGTTATAGAAACGTTTTTGAACCCCAAACAATAACATATTCGACCCTGCACCCCAAACAAAAAAACTGCAGTGATCCCATACAACATCTGAATGTTTCAGCACCATCACAACATGGTGATGTTGGCGTGACCATGTAAGAAAAAGAGAAAAGTGGCACTGGCTTTAACGGGCTGGCTCAGTGAAGCCTTCGCCACGCTGAAGTTAGGCCCACTGCTCAGCCCTCTGTGGTGCTGTTATTGTCTGGCCTACAGTACAGGGAGTGCTTCATGCTCACACACTGTGCTTTCTGGCGCTGTGGCCAATATCGATCCAGTCATAGGCATGTAGGCGGAGCCTTCCAAGGGGGAAAATAGGGAGTCATCGTAGATAATAGCTTTTTATAATAAGTGTTTAGAGAATCGCTATAATTCTCATATATGACAGCATTGTTCTCATTTAAAGACTTTGTTCATGTCCTGTGGAAACTCCGCTGAACGTTCCCCCTCAGTGGTTGAGTCTGGGGGGATTATGGGGTTTTTGTGGGCGTGTCGTCTCTAGCCAACTGGACCTATCTGTCACCGCCACCCGCCACTCCCCCCAGCCTGGTGTCGTCCAAACGTTACACCCCCCCCCCCCCCCCACCCCCCTCGGGGGCATGCTCCGGATTACTGCCCCACACAAACTCCCCACATTCCCGCCTCCCCACGACTGCCTCCAGCTGACCACTCGATTAGCCACGGCCATCTTCCTCCTTTCTGCGACCAGGACTGGGCAACAATGCAGGGGTTTAAGAGCCCGGAGATGGGCCAGGAGGGAGGGAGGGAGGGAGGGAGTGTAAGAAAAAGAGGGAGAGGTGGATGGAAGGGTCTAGGTTACAGAAAGAAAGGCAGGAGAAAGGGAGAAAGCAGGCGCGCTAAGAGCCGGGGAGTGTTGGCGGGCCCGGCGGTGGATAAACAGGAGCGTTGTTGGCTCAGGTTAGCCTGACAGCTGTCAGTTAGGCGGTGCTGGTCCCGCGGGTCTCAGTTTATTACCGGCGCCTGGGCCTGTCATTTCCTCCAGCGTTCAGCCTTGAGCGATGTGGGCAGCGAAGGAGTCAATAACTGATGCATCAGCAGTTAGTCTTTAAACCTGCACACAAAGCAGCCTCCTCTTCTTTCCGTCATATTTCTCCCCCCTTCTCTCTCTCTCTCACTCACTCTCCCCTCCCTCTCTCTCTCTCTCACTCACTCTCCCTCTCTCTCTCTCTCCCTCTCACTCACTCTGCCTCTCACTCTCTCTTCCTCCCTCTCTCTCTCCCTCTCACTCACTCACTCCCCCTCCCTCTCTCACTCTCTCTCTCTCACACGCTCTCTCCCTCGCTCCCTCTCTTTTCACTCTCACTCACTCTCCCTCCCTCTCTCTCACACTCTTACTCACTCACTCACTCACTTGTCCTCCCTCACCATGACGTTATCAACTTTTTTGTTTGTGGTGTCGTAGAGGTGCTTAATAGACACTAAAGCTATTTAGTGTCTTAATAGACACTAAAACTATTTAGTGTCATTTTTTGTCGCCACTTTGGTATGATATATACCTAAAATAGAAAAAAAGAAAATTTGTAAATGAAATAATATACAATTTCATTTACAAATTTTCTCAATCAAAAAGTCTATTTTAGGTATATATCATACCAAAGTGGCGACAAAAAATGAATTAATCAGAAATAGTCACTAAATAATCAGAATTTCCCTGTGTATAGTGTTCAGCCTCACTCCCTGGAACTTGTGTCGACAAGGAATGGTTTTGGAGGGTGATCTGGTGAGAGCTTTCTCTTTAAGATGGTAAAACTATTTATTTCACTTCTGTTTGTCTTTACCTGAAGATTGTTTTGTGAAGTGGTTTAGGGTTGTGGAGTTCAGTGTGGCGGTTTATGGTTGTGAAGTGGTTTACGGTTGTGGAGTTTTGTGAAGTGGTTTGCGGTTGTGGAGTTCTGTGAAGTGGTTTGCGATTGTGACGTTTTGTCTGGAAGTTTGTGGTTGTAATGTGGTTTTAGATGCATAGATAGATAGATCATTGCAGTTAAATTGATCTTTTCTCACACTCAAAGTGCCAGTGATGAGGGGGAAACTCCCCCCGAAGCAGCCATAATGGCAGCCATTTTGGGCCAGAACGCTCTCCACACATCGGCTGAGGTGGAGAAGGAGAGAACAACAATGGGTGGCAGGTTGAGTAAGCCAGGGTTAAACCTATAACTACATTCTGAGAAGTTCTTCTGGACTAAGGCATCCTATGGAAAACGCATAGAAAAACGTAGGAATCACAATGCATTTCAACATGTGTCTTGAAAAACGGTCGTATGATCAAATACAGCGCTGGCGTCGCATCCGCCAATAAGGGGTTAATGTTTGAGTCTGCACCCAGCTTTCTCAACAGGTGGCCTGTTGACCCCTGGAAGGTACGGTAGGTCCCTCTGGGTCCCCGATTAAAAATAATACAAATCTGTGGATACAAATGCATTATATTTGAAATGTATAACCCTTGACTACTTTTGACCCCGGGGTGGGGGAGCCCTGGTGCACACAGCCAGCGAACACAGTGCAGCTCCACAACTGTGAGCGTCCACGCTGTTGCTCTTCCTGGGAGGCGCTGGAGTGTTTCTGCCGCGTGTCAGAGGGCCGGCCGCCCCGTAGCCCTTCCTGTGCGCGTCTCCAGGGACAGGGCTCCTAATTACATAATCAATGGCTTTAAGTGCTGTTTCCCTGGCGATTAGGGAGTAATGGTGTCATTCAATACGTTCAAACTTTTCTTGTTTATTTCTGAAAGTGATGAGTCAGAGGGAGCGGAGCGACACAGCTGTCTCCCGCTGTGGGGGTGGGCTCGTTTCGGTGCCGTACTATGCTTTCGACGGGCGTCCGGGGAGGGGAGGGGAGGAGGAGGGGTGTTTAAAATGGTTGGCATTTGTGGGTTTAAGAACAGACTTTCAGAAACAGGAAATTTGAGGTCTTTCACAGCACACACTGTGTGTATGGATGTCTTGGGCGGAGCCAGGGGTTTATGGAGGGGGGAGGGGTTTATGGTGATGGGGAAAGGGGGGGAGGGGTTTATGGTGGTGGGTAAAGGGGGGGGAAGGGATTTTTGGTGGTGGGTACGGGGGGGGGGAGGGGTTTATGGTGGAGGGGGGGGGGAGGAGTTCATTGAAGTCCTGTGAACCCTCTGAGCTACCTGGGGAACCGCCACTGGATTCACACCGAGAATAAAGACTCCATCCATCTCTCTTCATCCATCCATCTACCTTTCTTCTCTCAATGATTCTCTCTCTCATATTCAATAAAATTCAAATCAAATCAGCTTTATTGCCATGGTAAGGGTACACTTGCATTGCCAAAGCCAACACTGACATAACAGACATAACAAACAGGCTATAACAGATTGAACTACAATAAACATACAGAAGAAATAAATACAATTCCACATCTACAACACATATACATTTTAATGAACTATAATAGATATTTCTTTATATGACAAGTGTCAGACATGCAGTGTACGTGCATATAGGCCTACCCAAATATGCTCACTGGTTTGAAGCATTTTGTGGGTCACCCAAATAAATAGAGGAGCGTTTGGTGGGCATTTACAGTTTTGAATTCTGGGAATTTTGGGTAGACATTCTCCCTTATGTTGAGAGGAAGTGTAATTACCTCTCTCACTGTCCGTCTCTGTCTCTATTTCCTGTTTTCGCTCAGCATGTTGTGTGTCAGTGCAGATTGTCTCATGTTGACATGCAGCCCTCTGGACCAATCAGTCCATGTGCCATTGTGTGTCATTTTCAGGACCCTGGGGGCGGGACCGGGCAGGGAGTAATTAGGGTACTTTTACTGTGGACATGACTGATGCTGCCAGGACGGCTTGGTTTTGTTTGGTTTATCAGTAACCCTCAGCTGAGAGCAAGATGGCTAACCGTGGCAGCCATGATGGACGTTCTGTAGAGATGGCTAACAGTATTAGCCATGGTGGAAGTTCTGTAGTGATGGCTAACAGTAGCAGCCATGATGGAAGTTCTGTAGTGATGGCTAACAGAGGCAGCCATGATGGACATTGTGTGGAGATGGCTAACAGCGGTTCTGTGAACTATATGGGCCGTGTAATCGGGTCCAACGTTGGCACCCTGGCAGTCTTTTCACCTCTCTCTTTCTTCCCCCCTCACTTTCTTTCCTTCTTTCTCTCACACTCTTACCCTGTCACACTCTCTCCCACTCACACACACTCTCTCTCATACACTCTCTCTCCTCTCTCACACAAGCTCACTCACCAGCTCTCTGTCACTCACATGCAGGCTTGGAAGCTAGCGTACACACACACCTACACACACACACACACACACACACGCACACGCACACACGCACTCTGTGTCCTGTTTTTCTATCTGTCATTGCCAGAGCTGCTTAGAGTGGTCTGTGTTTCTCTCTCTTTGTGTTCTCTGTACTTGATCTTGGTCAGTCTCAGACGTGTTTTTCTTTCTGTCTGTAAGCCCAGTGGAGGAGAGGAAGTGGGGAAATGAGGGGTGTTGGTGGTCCCAGTCCAGGGCTGCTGAGGTTCATCATGTTCATACATCATGTGGGTGTGTGTTATGTTCATGCTGTGTATGTGTGCATGTGTTTGCATGTGCGCGTGTGTTTGTGTGCCCATGAACAGTGTGTGAGCTGTGTGTGTAGGATGTGTTTGTGTGAGCAGTCTGTGTTGGGTGTCTGTGTGTCTGTGTGTGTGTGTATGTGTGTAAGAGCAGAGTGTAAGTTGTGTTTGTGTGAGCAGTGTGTGTAGTGTGTGTGTGTGTGTGGGTGTGAGAGAGAGAGCAGTGTGTAAATTGTCTGAGCTGTATATGTGTGTGTGAGAGAGAGAGAGAGAGAGAGAGAGAGAGAGAGAGAGAGAGAGCAGTGTGTAAGTTGTGTGTTTGTGTGTGACTGCGTGCGTGTGTAAGAGCAGAGTGTAAGTTGTGTTTGTGTGAGCGCTGGGTTTGGGTGTGCGTGTGTGTAAGAGCTGAGTATGAGTTGTGTTTCTGTGAGCAGTGTGTGTGTGTGTGTGTGAGAGAGCAGTGTGCAAGTTGTGTGTGTGTGTGTGTGTGTGTAAGAGCAGAGTGCAAGTTGTGGTTGTGTGAGCCCTGGGTTTGGGTGTATCGTTGCTGATAGGAACAGGAAGGTGGGAGAGGAAAGGCCAGCTCTACATTTGGGTCTGTCACTAATTAATGTTTCATCAGGGGTGCCCTATCAGGGCAGAGCAACGTCAGCTCAATGTGATTGACAGCCATCTCTCCCTTGCCATTGGGTCAGGCTGTACCAGTCCCGCCTCTGTTGGTAGGTGGAGTCAGTGGCTAGCTCATAGAACAGAGGGGAGGGGGGAGATCACACATAACTGACACATTCTGCTTTTTAAATGGAGTCTGCAGATGTCAGTCCATGGGCAGGGCTTCAGGGGAGAGGAGAAGAGAGGAGGGTGAGGATAGGAGAAATGAGAGGAGAGAGAGCAGGAGAGGAGGGAAGGGAGGAGAAGAGAGGAGTGGAGAAGAAAGGGGATGATAGGAGAGGAGAGTGATTGAGAGAAGAAGAAGAGAGGAGAGAAGAGAGGAGCAAGATTGAGAGAGGAGAGTGGAGGAGAGGAAAGGCAGAAGGGAGGGCAGAAGGGAGGAAAAGGGAGGAGAGAAAGGTTCATTTAAACGACGTCGTGCCCGTCTGGGCTGTGTGTACTTTTTGCCGATAGGGTTTCAGTGGCACGTTAAGCCCTGTTGAGTCGGCGTTTGAAACTTTAGCAGAACTGTTGCCAGGGGCAGCTGCAGCGAGCACAGTGCAGCGGTTGGGGAAATGGACCAGGAGTAACCAGAGGGTTGCACGTTTCAGTCTCAGCTGGGGCCTTACCCCAGCGCTCAGACATGTGTTCAGTGAATATAAGTGCGCTGGTTTAAGTGTGTAACATAACACAACGATGTGCAGTTTGTCCTGAACACACGAGCGATCCTGACTGAACATTCATGTTCCAGAAGAGCCAGTGTTGGCACGGCCTCCGCCACACTCAGCCAGTGTTTCTGTTTTCTCTTTTTTTCCTTTGTTTCCTTTCATTGCACTCTCTTTCTCACACCTTTCTTTTCTCATTTTTTGTTCTGGGTGTGGGGGAGGGGGGAGGAGGGGGCAGAGGGTGGCGGGAGGAGGAGGAGGAGGGGGGCTTTCGCTGGGACGAGGGACAGATTTCATTCTTGGGAGTCCTGAATCTGAACCCTTTGCCAAACAGTGGATTTCCTTTTCAGCAGAGTCATATATCACCAGCCCACCCTTCCTCTTACTGGGGACTGATGCGTGTCATTTATCAAACCGGCCACAGGGAGGGAGGGACAGAGGGGGAGAGAGAGAGGGAGGGACAGATGGAGGGAGAGAGAGAGTGAAAGAGGGAGGTAGAGAGAGGGAGGGAGAGAGGGACAGAGGGGGAGAGAGAGATAGAGGGAGAGAGAGAGGGACAGAGGGGGAGAGAGAGGGACAGAGAGAGAGAGGGACAGAGAGGGGGAGAGGGAGGGAGAGGGGGAGAGAGATGTAGAGAGAGGGAGAGGAAGGGAGAGGGGGAGAGAGAGGAACAGAGAGAGAGGGAGAGAGAGAGTTTGTGATGACAGGGGGCTGTCTTCTCGTGCATGCCTGCTGTAGAGGGCTGATGCTCAGGGTTAAAAATAAAAGGCGCTTGTGGCCCCACAACGTTCAGCAGAACCTGCTGCACTGTCACATTATTTGTCCCCTCCGTGTGATTGGCCGGCTCGGTGAGACTTCTGTCCTGTTGCTTGGCGATCTGGAACCTCTTGGCTTGGACATGGATAGATCTGCAAGCTTATGGTCTTCTCAATAACTGAGTTATGGCCACAGAGATGTGTGTGTTTGTTTGTGTGTGTGTGCATGTGTGTGTGTGTGTGTGTGTGTGTGTGTTGGTAGTTTGTGTGTGTGTGAGTTTGTGTTTATGCATATTTGTGCGTGTGTACGTGTGTGTGTTGGGTGTTCATGTGTATGTGTGTGCATGTGTAAGTGTGTGTGTGTGTTGGGTGTTCTTGTGTATGTGTAAGTGTGTGTTGGGTGTTTGTGTGTATGTGTGAATGTGTGTTTGTGTGTGTGTGTGTATTGGGTGTTTGTGTGTATGTGTGCATGTGTAAGTGTGTGTGTGTGTGTGTTGGGTGTTCATGTGCATGTGTAAGTGTGTGTGTGTGTGTGCGTATGTGCGTGTGTGTGTGTTGCATTTGTGTGTGTGCCAGCGCTCCAGATTGACAGCTGTCAGTCACAGTGCGGGCGCTGGCTTGGGGTGCTGTAAGCGAGCCTGGCCCCTCCTGAGTTACACGGAGCCGGGGCGGGAGCGTGACCTAAGATGGATGCTCCTGTAAAAGGCTGGGGAGATTGATGAGGGAGGGGAGGCGCGCTGCCATTCATCATGGCCTGGACTGTTTTGACTGGCCGAGCACGGCGGGCAGAACGGAGGACAAGGCCCGAGAGGAGAGCCAGGTCCTCCGCCCTGCAAATACCCACTCTTAACAAGCGCTTTAGTGTATGCTGTGTACAGACAGACCGTCAACTCTCATTTATGTTCTCTAAAGTAGAAAATATTAGCTTGTTTTAAGTTACTGTTTGCTTGACAAGTTTTTTTATCCCATCTTGAAATTAGTTAAACTGTCTCACCTCATTTGCAATGATTTCTGTCTTATTTAGTAAAAAAGTCAAAGAAATATGATTTTAAGTCTGAATGTGAGCCTAAAATGCTTGTTGAGACTGTGGTATTTTTTGTGTTGTGTTTGTGGCTTTAGCCTCCCGCGCGTTTGTTTCGCAGGTGCGAGGGCTCGGTCCTGTCGATTCCGCGCTCCTAGTTTCCCCGCCATGTTACCAGAGCACACGGTCAGTCGGTTAATCGCCGAAAAGTGTCTTTCTGCACGTTAACTTTCCTCCCGGTGGTCCCGGACGCGGCCGTGACCTTTTTTAGCCGGATGCCGTGTTTGTGCAGTTGCGCAATCCCACGGACTGTCGGGATGTGTGGGGGGGGAGGGGGGGGAGGGTGAAGTCGCTAACGGAGGGCTAGCAGCTGCCGTTCATTAGCGGGACAGGAACCAACTCTTTTTTCATAAATCACTTACTGCTTTGACGTCTGCGTGTCAACTTTCCCAGCACACCAGCCTGTCCGGGCCGCTTTATCTGCGATGAGACCTTCCTCAAGCCCGGTGGAGACAGGGCCTTTTCTAAACACACCCGGGCGAATGTCTTTACAGGGATAAGCACAGAGGATCTGAGGAGTCCTGAAACATTCGGCATGGAGGAGTGGATAAAAATTCACCAATTTCATAAATTCATTTCAGAATAAACTCAGTGGTTTGATCCTTGTGAATGGGGGTGCACAAATAACTGAAAATAGTGGTACCTATAATTTTGACAACTATCTTCTTTAGAAAAAAATAAACTTTTTTAACACTGAGAAACTGTATTAGGACAAAAGAATATACAATTCCAAATGTACTGAGCATACAATTGTTATGGTTCGCTGTTTATTTTGTTGTTGTCGTCCTGGTGAGGTAAGGTAAAAAATATTTATTTTCGCTGGTGAAAAGTGATTATATAATTATAAGATGGGAAGGTCCAGGGATGAGAAAGTAAGTAATTCCGTGTGTTTCTCCTGCCCATGAACGTAGCTTAGATTAGATGAAATTAGATTTTTTATTTTACTTACAGAGGAAATTTGTTACTACAGTCCACAGAGTGCGCATGACTCAATACAACACAGTGTGTACTCAGAGAACACAAGTAAAACAACCAACAAAAAATAAGTCAGTCTCTACAAGTCTTGTGTTTACACTTAAATTTAAGATAACGTTATTTCTGTTACGTTTTTGCTGAAGAAGACAAAAATATTGCCAACGAGGAGAGACAGTTATACACACTTCAAGATTTGGCAATGCGGTAAGAAAATTTCACTTGTCAAGCAAACGGCAACTTAAAACAAGCGAATATGTTCTAAGAAAATAGTCTTGAGTAGAGCAGAGTAAAACGCTTGTTAAGACAGTTTTATTTTGCAGTACATCGAAAAACTTGCACATTGTGAAACAAGTTCCCAAAATAAAAGAAAACACAGGTGGCAGTTTTCTGTGGGCTGAACTGTGCTCCAGATTTCAGCCTCTGTTTCAGCTGCAGCTTCTCAAAAGAAACGGGCTCTGGAGCAACCTGGGGGGGGGGGGGGGTCAACTTGCCTCGTCACGGGGCACAGGAACACTAAATCCTCGTCCTTCTCTCTCTCCTCCTTTTCCTTCTCTCTCTCCTTCTCTTCCTTCTCCCTCTCCTCCTTTTCTTTCTCTCCTTTTCTTCTCTCTCCTCCTTTTCCTTCTCTCTCCTTTTCTTTCTCTCCTCCTTTTCTTTCTCCTCCTTTTCCTTCTCTCTCCTCCTTTTCCTCCTCTCTCTCCTCCTCCTTCTCTCCTCCTCCCTTTCCTTTTCTCTCTCTCTCCTCCTCCTTCTCTCTGTCCTCCTTTCCGCCCCGGCTGCCACACGCTCCCAAAATGGAGGAGCGCAGGAGTACAGTGAAAGGTCAGGCGGGGGGCACTCGCGGCAGTAAAAGGGCTGTTTTGTTTTTCCTGCCTCTCGTCCTCTCCCCCCTCCCCCCTCCCTCCTCCTCATCCACCCCTCCTCTTTCTTTTTCTCTTTTTTTGCAGTTTTATTGCGGGAGACGTGATTTATTGTAGACTTCCATCTTTGGAGCTCATCCATCACCTCCCGGTTGCTAGGCGATGGTAGAGGCAGCTGCGGAGCTGAATCGGACAGGATCGCTGTCACTCACGCCACGGCAGGTGAAAAGCATTAGGAGCGCGCCATTGTCAGACGGAATAATTAATCAAAGGCAGGGAAGATAACTGAAAAGATACAACCCCCTACTCGCCCCCCACCGCACCCCTCCCTCACTGCCTGTACCTGCGTAGCGAAGAGAGAGAGAGAGAGAGAACAGAAGAAGAGAGGAAGGAGAGAAAACAGCAGGGTTCTGCAGCTGGGCATGGGGTGCTCTGTGTAATTAAACTGAAAGAAGGAAGAGGAACAGGGTGAGTACTGAGCAGCTTTCAGAGAGAGGAGAGACTCTGAACCTGCAGATACTCTATTACACACACTCCAGGAGTCAGGTAAAACAGAGCAATGGGGATGGGACTCTCTCAGTTTGGGGGTACAGTCCTATCCTACTCTCTCAGTTTGGGGGTACAGTGTTACCCTACTCTCTCAGTTTTGGGGTACATTCCTACCCTACTCCCTCAGTTTGGGGGTTCAGTTCTACCCTACTCTCAGTTTGGGGGTTCAGTTCTACCCTACTCTCAGTTTGGGGGTTCAGTTCTACCCTACTCTCAGTTTGGGGGTACAGTGCTGCCCTACTCTCTCAGTTTAGGGTACAGTATCTCAGTTTGGGGGTTCAGGTGCCCTGTCTCAGAGGGAGAATGGATTGGAGTGTGTATGAGGGGAGGAATTGCACATAATGAGAGAAGCAACACTCTGCAGCTCTCTTGCATTCCTTTGTTGTGCCAGTATAATGACAGAGCTTGAAACATCAACAGAGACAGAGGAGAGGCGTTTGGCAAGACTGCTGATATATCACAGTACTGCAGTACGGTACTGCCAAAGGAGCAGTCTCAAATACTTTTTTTTTTTAAGCTTGTACCTGGAAATGAATGGTCTCTCCTGTGTAGCAGTCCTGTGTTTTGTGGTAGTGTCGATCATTTATGAACAGAATTTTAACTTTCGCCGTGTAAAAGACGCTTAAGAGGGTGAACGGGAGAAAGCAGGAGGGATGGGGTAGTTGAAGGAGGAGTTTTGGGAGAGAGAGAGAGGTCGAGTGAGAGAGCGGGTGGATTTCGTATTCACATTGTACTTACAGTCCCCCCTTTGGCACCCCTCCCCCCCTCCTCCCTGTGCCGGGGGGGTCCCCCTGTGAGGGGGGTTTCCTACAGGGTGACGGCGTGGCCCCAGGCAGGCCCAGGCATGGAGGACAGAGACTCTGTGTGTGGTGTAAGCGCATACTCACGACAAAACCTCATCCAACATGGCCGCCACAGATCCTTTTAGGACAGACTGGATAAACACAACGGTGTAAATTAAATGAAACGGGCCTGTTTCAAACGCTTTCCGCATACGAATGTTTCTGTCTGCCAAAAAAACTCTGCCATCAACGGGACCGGTGCACCTGTTTATCTCTGCAGTGTTTGACAGTATCAGCACAGTGGGAAACCATGCAAATTGCGAGTTTTATGTATATTCAAATGTAATTTCCCCCCAGACCACCAGGTGGGTTCTTATTATCAAGTACAGGTCCATAGACTACTGCTCTAGACCCCTGTTCTGGAACTCTAGGGCCAAGAACTACTGGTTTGCCACCCTCCCTTTACCTGGGAGTCAGGTGTGATGACAGTCTGGCCAATCAGTAGCACTAATTGTTCAGTTAATTACTCAGGAGATAAGAAAACGGCAGCCTGTACCGTAGTGGTTAAGGTAAATGACTGGGACATGTAAGGTGGGTGGTTCTAATCCTGGTGTAGCCACAATAAGATCCGCACAGCCGTTGGGCCCTTGAGCAAGGCCCTTAACCCTGCATTGTCTCCTGCTTAGTCTAATCAACTGTACATCGCTCAGTCTTGGAGGGCCACAGTGTCTGCTGGTTTTTTGGTGTGTTTCAGCATGAGTAATGAATTAAATCTTCCATGGGCTACAGAGTCTACACACCTTGTTCTGAAGGCCTTTAATGGCTGCTGATTGAAAGGAGACCACACACACCAGCATATGCTGTGGTCCGCCAGGACTGGAGTTTCACAGCCTGCTCTGTGTGGTGGGAATCATTGCTTCACTGCAGATAAGACTGACTGTCGGCACAGAGACTTGGACTGAGGTGAGGATGTGGAACACAGATTTTGGTTCAGTTTTTAAAGGGTGCAACTATGTATGAGCCCCCCTCCTCTCTGAAGAAGAACACACTCTGTCTGGAATGGGCTGGTTTTTAATTAAAAAAGAGATAGAAAATATGACAAAAATGTTGAGGTGGTATTTTCTGTGGGAGACGGGTATGCACAGGGAAATTACAGCTTTGTAATCCACTGAAAGCTACGCTTTGTTTACATTCATCCTGCATGTGGGCTGGAGAAAAGGATTGTGGGAGGTCTGTGTGTGAGGTCAGAGGAGGGGCGGGGCTTGTGTTGGTTTGTGTGAGGTGAGAGAAGGGGCGGGGTTTGTGTAGGTGTGTGTGTGAGGCCAGAGAAGGGGCAGGGTTTGTGTAGCCCTGTGTGCAGTCAGAGAAGGGGCGGGGTTTGTTTAGCCCTCTGTGAGGTCAATGAAAGGTGAGGTTAGTGTGTATCCTATCTTGTGTGGGGTCAAATAACGGGCAGGATCACTGTGTGTGTGTAGTAGCTCTGTGCAGAGTCAACAAAAGAACAGTGTCAATTGTTTTCAGGTGTGTGTGGGGTTAGCAGGTATATCTATGACATCAAAGAAAGGTACATTGTAAGTGCTTGTATTTGATGGACTATTTTGGTCAAGTGAATGTTATACAGAGCGGGTTGGTGTGGGTCCAGTGCACACCTGATTCTAATAACCAAGGTCCATAGCAAAGGCTCTAGTACAGCGGGGGCCAGCCCTGGTCCTGGGGAGCTGCAATGGGGTGCTGGTTTTTGTTTTCACCTTAAATACTTCAGACCCCAGAATCCAGGTGAGGTGATTTATCTGTGTGATCAACTGCCATAATTGATCAATTAAGTGCTGAATCCCAACAAAAACCAGCACACCCTGCGGCTCTCAGGACCGGGGTTGGCCACCCCTGCTCTAGTGGGTGATTAGTGGAATCAGGTGTGTAACTGCTTGGTTGGAATGAAAGTATGTACAGCTCTGTACTGAGGAGCCAAAATGGCCGCCATTCTGTTCAAAGTATGCTGCCCATCCCTCCACACCTCCACCCCCAGTGTTGTTTTTACCCTCGGCAGTAAAGCCTGCCTCTCATGCAGCCTTGTGCAGGGAACCGTGGGAGGCTGTCTCGGGTTCATGCGGGCGTACTGTTCCTCCTCCTCGATAAACCTTCGCTCGTTTAATTTGCTGGAATCAGCGCAGGGTGCGATTCCCGGTCTTTCTCACAGCGTTATCGGCCGAGCGGCGCATCAACAGGACGCCGTCTCTGCAGCTGCGAGGAGAGGAGCAGTCATAACACGGCCAGGCGGGGCTGTGGGAATGCGGGCGGCGTGCTGTAGCGCTTTAAAGGAGTCAGCCTGCAGCTTCGCCCAGGGCCAAAAGCCTCTCCCCGTTAGCGTAGCTTTCCCCCTCTCATCCCACAGCCTCAGTGCTGCTCCGCACATCAAATATTAACACCGCCATCCCATTCTTTAACTCAGTCATGCTGTTCTTTAACTCAGTCATGCTGGTCTTTAACTCAGTCATGCTGTTCTTTAACTCAGTCATCCTGTTCTTTAACTCAGTCATGCTGTTCTTTAACTCAGTCATGCTGTTCTTTAACTCAGTCATCCCGTTCTTTAACTCAGTCATCCTGTTCTTTAAGTCAGTCATCATGTTCTTTAAGTCAGTCATCCTGTTTTTTAACTCAGTCATCCTGTTCTTTAAGTCAGTCATCCTGTTCTTTAAGCCAGTCATTCAGTTCTTTAAGTCAGTCATCCGGTTCTATAACTGTGAGTGGGGAAATATGGGTTTATTACTGAAGCTATTCATTTGTATAAAAATAACTGTTTTTAAACAAATAAAGAATTCCAACCAGCCGTTCCAGAAACATTTAAAACTGGCATGGAATGACTAATGAGTAGCAGTGGATCTGGTTGGTGCCGTGAACTTTTCTCAGTAACGATAGAGAGGGC
>NC_083765.1:44353083-44390583 GCF_963514075.1 Conger conger | reverse complement strand
CGGCTGCTTACCGCGCACTTTATTCCTTATTTATCGCCGGGGGGTTGTGGAAGTAGGGCTCGGAAAGAGGGGGAGAGGGGAGACTGCGGCTCTCAGTGTGAACACTTCGGGGGGGGGGGGGGGGGGGAATTTCCGTGTCGGAAGAGTGAGGTCATTTTTTAATAATAAAAATAATTGTTCTCGCTCTTTGGTTTTGACGCGCTGGGAAACGGGGGGGCTGATTTGCGGGGTCCCCCCCGTGCCCTGAGTAACAGGGCTTTTCCTGTCTACGAGGGCACCCCACTGCTCCACTCAGCAGGCCCTGGGAGGGAGGGGGGGGGGGCTGATTTAAAACAGGCACATCTCAACCTGAAAACACGGCCGGTCATGTCATACTGCAGTCTGTGCTGAGGCCTACTTCACTCTCTCTCTCTCTCTCTCTCTCTCTGTTCCTCTCTATTTTTTATTTATCCCTTTCTTTTCTCTCTGTCTCTCCGTCCTTTTTCTGTCTCTACTTTCATACTCACTGCCACTCCCGCTTTCTGTGCCTGTCTCTCTCTCCCTCCCTCTCCCCCTCTCTCCCTCTCTCTCCCTCTCTCCTCTGGCTGTTTCTCTCGTTCCGCTGCGTCTCTGGTCTCTCTTTCTCTCTCCCTCTCTCTCTCTCTCACTCTGTCAGGTGGTTTAGCTCAGTGAATGCCCTCGGTGGGGTTGCTCCTAGGTAACGGACTCATGTGTGTCAAAGCCCTGCTCATCCTCACACACACACACACACACACACACACACACACACACTGTCACTGTCCCACACTGTCTCAGTACAAGGCTTGGGCCAGTCACACAGAGAGCAGATGCGCGTGCACACACACACACACACACACACAGTTTCAGTGTGGGGATTGGGCCAGTCACACAGAGAGCAGACATTCTCCTGAGGAAATAGCCAAGGCTGTGATCTGACGTACTACTGGGATTTCAAGAGAGCTTACACACACCCCCACACACACACACTCACACACATACACACACACACACACACACGCACATACACACACCCCCACACACACACACTCACACACATACACACACACATACACACACACACACACACACACACATTTGGTCATGCAGAGGTTAATGGACACTTACCAGTCTCCGAGCCTCTGTAGTTTGCAGGGGAAATTGGACCTAAGGGGATCTCTGGTGGATCTAAACAGTGTTTCATGCATGAGCGCTTTCATGTGGCCCCTAGGCACACAGAAGCCATTTTCTCACCTTCAATAGCAGACTCCCAGCCAGACCCAGCCGTGCTGCACAGTCTACGGTGGTGATGGGAAATGTCCACATTTATCTAGCGCCTTTATCCAACGCGCTGTACAACTGATGCTCCTCATTCACCCATTCACACACACACACACACACACACACACACACACACAGCGATTGGCTGCCATGCAAGGTAATGGCGCAATTCAAAATGGCCGTCACATCGTAAGGCGTTTCATCCCCTGGTCTTGTGTCTCAAACCTGCAGACTAATATACAAAAAAAGAAAAACTCAAACCCACAACACTCTTCTCCTGTTGCCGGATGGTTTCAAACAGAAACTGAGCCCCGTTTGATCTGAGAGAAACAAACTTGCCGCTGACGGACGCAGAACGTGTGATATCTGTCATCAGCGGTATCAGATATGTTTTTAATGAACTGTTGGCAGATAAAATGCAAGCCTGACCTAATTTAGCACGGTTTCATATTCTGGTACATTCTATCATTTCAGCCCTGTGATTCTCATCCTTTTACGTAATTAATCATGCACAGTGAACAATGGAAACTGTAAGTTGATGCTGCTTGCTTTTTTATATATCTGCTGGGCAGTCGAGGCTAATCCCAAATTTAGTGAATGAAAAGGGCGTGTTTCTCAAGCGCATGACCTCCATTTGCTAGACGAGGCATTTTGGGACAACCTGGCGCCTTATTTTAAACCTTAAACTGCAGAAACGCCGTCAGGGCGACGGCACTGTTCGGTATGCGCACCTGACTTATGTTATCCCCCCCAAAGCTCATCCCGCTCTCCGTCATACCCCTGGGACAGCACGCCCTCGATCGAAAATAGATTCTCCACACCGGATTGGAGGTTCGACTCCACGGGATGCGCTTGCCGTCGGTGATACAGCTGCCTGCTGCTAGGAGCTGACCCGTATGAGGCTCGTGCTTCTCAAATTTTACTTCATTTTTTTATCTCTTTCACATTTGTGAGGGATTGGAAAGGAGGGCAGAGCCAGGCCCTAAAATAAACCCGTTAACCCTTCCCGTGCGGACCGGGTCCCGGGGCCCGGGGCCCCCGCTTTCAAAGGCTGGCCCCGGAGATCCGCATCAGTTGCCATCAGCCATTTTATAGCGGGATTATTTTGAAAGAACACTTTGAAATGGTCGCTCGCAGCATTCCTGGCGAAGAGAAAGAAAAGAAAAACAGCTTTGCACCCTCGCAGAATCACTTGATCTTTTTCCGCGCGGCGTCGAGGGCTGCCAATGTCAATATTGTGTGAAAGGAAGCCCTTGGTCCTATCAGGCTCTTCTGAAGACTTTTGTTTTTACTGTACCTTCTGACACGCCTGTATTTATACAGAGGAACTCGCGAAAAACAATAGGCCCTTGTTTTATTTTCGGGTAGGTCAGAGGAAGGCCAGTTTCATGGCTTTCTCAATCGGAAGCCTCCTGCAGTTAGATTTAATCGTTTAAATGTGGAAAAATCCCTAACTGCTTCATCGTCTCGGCTTCCAGAGTGTTTATCGCTGATCCCAGCCTTTGTGATCTGTGCTTGAAGCTGGAGCTCAGGTTTTTAAAAGCAGTAATTTACTTCCAGGAACCTATTTTTTATTCTAATTGTTATCATTATGATTAAATTGTTTTCCCTCAAACAGGCTCTTTCCCCAGCTGTGTTCTGTGAATAATTTATCAAATTAATGTGGTGTTTTTAATATATTTCCACACAGACATATTATTCCCACGCAGATATTATATTATATTTAGTGGTAGGACAATAGCAAGCTTTGCTGGGCTGAATGGCCTGTTCTCACCATTATGTTATGTTATTATTTTTGCTCAACAGTGTTAGTAGCGACCACTATGTGAATATGCACATATTTTAGAATGTTAAGGCTTGGTGCTAAATCTCTTTTGCTGAAGTAAAAATAAAATGTCACAGTAGATTTCTACAATACATTAGGCTTGGTCTACTCTTGGAGAAAATATGTCTGTTATTTGGCCAGTTCATAAGGCCTGCTTCTCAGATACTGACTCAAACAATGGCACAGAATGACTGATTACAATCAGTTACATATTCTTTGTCATATTACAGCAGAAATGAGTGCAAGATGGTGATTGGGTAGTATTCATGGGTTCTTGGTTGAGACGCCTTCCCCTGTGCATTCTGGGTAATGCCCACTCATCTCTCTCTTCCTCCACTGGTTTCCTCCCTCGCTCTCCCCCTCCCTCCCCCCGCTCCTCTCAGCTGGTGTCCATGTTCTTGTCATGCAGCGTGTGTGATGCGGGGCTCAGCAGTGTCTTAATTACGCATCCTGTTTACATCCGTGTGTTTGATTATGGCACGTACTGCGCGATCCCTGAGAGAGCTGCTCAGTTCCGCACCCCCAAGCCCCCGCTCCCTCCCCCGCCCGTCTCTCCAGCTGGGCTTGGGGGACGTGAAGGTCGAGGGGGGGGGGGGGGGGGGGGGGGGGGCGTTACCATGCTGAGAGTACTCTGTACCACACCCCTGTGATAAGCATTCCCCGTCAATGGTGCCTTTGTTTCTTCTTACATGTTTCAGACTGATCTACCTCAGAAACTGTAGTGCCCCTCACAATGGCTGATTGACTGACTGACTAACTCACTCACTCACTAACTTGCTGACTGAC
The DNA here is from genome assembly GCF_963514075.1 of Conger conger. Lineage (NCBI taxonomy): Eukaryota > Metazoa > Chordata > Actinopteri > Anguilliformes > Congridae > Conger > Conger conger. Next base: position 44,386,694 of record NC_083765.1, on the reverse strand, counting down.
TTGACTGACTGACTGACTGACTGATTGACTGACTGCTTAACTCGCTGACTGACTGACTGATTAACTTGCTGACTGACTGACTCGCTGAGTGACTGACTGACTGATTAACTTGTTGACTGACTGACTTGCTGACTGACTGACTGACTGACTGACTGACTGATTAACTTGCTGTCTGACTGACTGGCTGACTGACTGACTGACTGACTCGCTCACTGACTGACCGACTGAGTAACTTATAATTAAAAACAGTATCTTAATTATACCACTAGGTGGCCAGCACGGATTAATATGGTAACAACTACAGCAGTCACAGCCCCTGACCAGTGCAGTGCCTTTCATTGGTTGGGTGATTTTCCCAGACCCAATAAGATCACGGCTCATTTCCTGCGGGGTTATGAGGCCCTTGTGGCTCCGCCCGTACTGCTGGGGAGCCAATGACAGAGCAGCTCAGTGAGCAGATGATCACACACTCTGTGTGAGCTGTGTTCAGAGATGTCACACGTCCACAGACACACCACACCAGCAGTATGACTGCTGTGCTCTTACAATCCCTCTGTATATCAGCTTCCAAAAAGCCATTCAAACAATCTGGGACTCCTGAAGGTGTGCGCACACACACACACATACATAAACACACACACATAAACACACACATGCACAACACGCATGTGCGAAATGAGCCCATGATAAATTTTTTTTGGTTTCTGAAACTAACTATATAACTATGATTCTCGAGTTGTTATTTTGCCATTATCTTGAGATCTCAAGAAAATTGTCTTGTTATCTCAAGGAAACAGATTCTGTTATAACATAAAAACTACATGAATAACTCAAAATCTCTGTAAAACAAAGAAAATTGCCCTGTTATCACAGGAAAATGTGTGAAAACATGTCCTTTTAAGGCTCCATACTAATGTCCTCCATAGCTGCCTTTATTTCCCTTATTGTGTGTTGGAGGTACATTATCAGTGTGTTTGAGGTGCATTGTCAGTGTGTTGGAGGTACATTATCAGTGTGTTGGAGGTGCATTATCAGTGTGTTCACAGAACAGGATGACTGAGCTAGCTGGATAACTGCGCTGAGTAAAACCTGGAACCCTCCTCAATCTGGAACATGGACTAGTAAAAAGAGCTGTTTACTCAGTGCAGTTATCCAGCTAACTCAGTAGTATTGCTTTATGATACAGGGTATCTACGCTGGACTAGGGGATCCTTCCCTCACACCCACACCCCAAACTGTGTGTATACATATTTACTTCTAAAAATGTATTTGCATTGTTTGTACATGTCTGTATGTCTGTGTGTATATCTGTGTATTTTTGAGTGTGTGCGTGTGTGTGTGTGCATGTGCCTGAGTATGTGTGTGTGCATGTGTGTATGTGTGAGAGAGAGAGAGAGAGAGAGAGACAGACAAAATGCACAGCACTGCACTCTCAGTTTCTCTAATGGTCATTTTTCTGCTAGCTTTGAAATGAAACACTCCAAAAAAAAATTATGAAGGCTTAAATCATTTTCTTTGCTGTTTTTTTTGGCAGATACGTTCTGTTGTGTTTTGACTGGAGGGAATTCAAGGAGAGGCAGATCATCTTTGGCTTCAGTGATTACAGATCCTTCACGAAACACAATGTGATTAGCCTGCACATTTGGCTAATATTGTATCATCCATCCTGCTGCAGGAGAGCTTTTACATGGACCCAGAGCTGCCATTTCAGTCCTGTGGGCCAAAGCCTCATTAACTGCTGGGACTTGTTTGCTGATGCAATAGCTCTTAATATCGTCTGCAATAGTTACTAATAAGTGATTGAACTTAGAACCTCTGGTCTCTGGGTTTTTAATATCAAGTGATTGAGCTGAGCATCTTGGAGAATTCGCCAAACGAGACAGTGTATAGGCTGTACCGCGGGTAACAGGATTAACGTAATTCAATCACTTAGAATCGGGTTCAGATTTAGACAACGTTTTGATATCTGTTCATTTTGAGGCCGCAAATTCGATCCCTTGAAGTAATTCTGTTCTGAAATCCAACACAGTTGCTAGAGTGTCTGCCTACACTTTACTTGAACCCCTCGACATAAGGCTGACATAACGCTGTCATAAAAGCTGTCACAAGACAGCATAACAGATGATGTCAGGTTATGTCAAATGACATAACGCGGTCATACTTTTATCTGTGCATTTTATAACACAAACATCTGTCATAGCATTTACCGCTAAAATTCTGACAGTCTTATGTCAACAGACATTATGTTATGTCATCTTGCGACAGCTGTTATGTCGTGTAAATGACAGTGTTATGTCGGCCTCATGGCGAGGGGTTCAGGTAAAGTGTTCCCTTCGTTTCTGTACAGGAAGTGACATAAATGCGGGCGATGTGTAAGAGGGCTGATGTGCCTTTAAGCCCACGCCCGGCTGCTCTGAGCACTCGTCCTGCATCAGCGTTTATTAGCTTAATAAATCACCTTTGTTGTCAATCAAGGCGCGCAGAATAATTGGATATGGTTGACGCCTTGTGTGATGGATTATGAATCGGTCCCGATTAAATTAAAAGATAATGCACAAAGTTAATGGTTTGTGTTTTGCAGTGTAAATTGCCTTGGAGCTTTGCTGTTTTCAGCTTGATTGCAGGGAGGTTTTTCTCTGCTTTAATCCCTGCCCCTGCCCAACTGAGACCTCCGACATAGTCATGTGCACTTTCCCTTATATTTAGGGATTTGTATCGGCTGAGGTAAACATTTTTCCCCTATAGAGAGCAAAATACCGAGAGTAAACATCTTTCCTTTTTACAAAGTAAAATAACAAGAGTAAACATCTTTCAACTACAGAGAGCTAAGTACAATACTCTACTTTATGAACTCTTAAGAGTTCCTAATACAAAGTAAAATACTGAGAGTAAACATCTTCCCATATAGAGAGTGAACTATTCACTGTCATGGAGGATAGAGCTCTGTCTTTTATACAGGGTAAAACCTCACCCTTATAGATGGTAAACGGTTTCTTGTATGGAGGGAAAAGTAATCGCCTGATTACTACTCACCATTATAGTGGTTGAATTTGTTCTCACAGTGTAAGCTACGGACTCTGAAAATAGGTCAATTATGTACCTGTAAAAAGAGTGAAGTACTAAATTGCATGTGCATACTCAGTTTAGAAGAGTCTCCCTAGATGGTAAACTACTCACTGTTTCAGTTTATAACTCAACTAAACATTAGAGGAACTCAACTCCCTTTACACAGGGTAAACTAACCTATTCCTTTTATTGAGGCTAAGAATCTCTTTCTTATAGAGGGTAAACTAGCCTATGCGCCTAAAGCTTGGTCTTTTAGGGGGTTACTTGCATAGCTTACTATAGATTTTACATTGCCATTTATCGATAACAGCTGGATGCTAGCTGAATTGTGGTAAAGTGTGATAAGGTCCTGCAACTACCTTATCTGGAGTTTGAAGCTGAGACTCCTCGGTCTTGTGGTTACCGTGCTCCACCCTAAACCCCCAAATTATGTGCTGTCTACCCTACTGTTCCTCTGCCTCCTGTACCTCCCCACCTGGGCAGGTGACCAGACACAGTCCCACCTGAAGCATCGAAGCAATGTAATGTAATGTAATCGTCTTCGACTGATTTACATGACAGGAATGACGTTCACTGCTGTCGATCTGACATGCACTGTCTCTCTCCCCTCAGAGGGGAACAGACACAACACAAACTATAAAACGCATTTGCCTTCTGGTAGCAGGTGGGCTGGGCACAGTGACATTAGAAGATTGTTTGGGCATTTATTTCACCTCCGAGTCAGGGGACACCAAGAGGAGCTGGGAGGAAGAGAGAGAGAGGGAGAGGGAGGAAGAGAGGGGGTAACCGAGAGAGAGAGAGGGTAAAAGAGACTGGGAGTGAGGGAGGGAGAGAGAGGGAGATAGAGATAAAGAGCAGGAGAGAGGGAAAGAGGAGAGAGAGAATTGGAGAGAGAGTACGAGACAGGGAAAGAGAGTCAGAGAGCGGCAGAATGGGAGACAGAGAAAGAGAGAGGCAGTAGCCTTCATGTGCCGTCGAGTGCGAGCATCTGATTCGCCTTTCCGTCCACGGCAGCCCCTGCGTTATGGTAACAGTTTCTGTGACACGATCGGACGGCGGAATAACAACGTCGTTTTATTTCTCTCCGGGTCGCCCCCTCCCCAGCGTTTCCGTGCCGACCGCGGCAGCGGATCAGGTGACGTCCTTTGATCAGGCCCGTCCGGAGAGATCAGGGGAGACTGGCAGGTAACGGGCGCGGAAACGACACGACCAATCAGGCGCTGAAATAAGACGGGCCGCGCCTGTCACTCCCCCATTAGCCCCGCCCGCCTCGCGCTTGGCTGAGTGACACCCCCGCTGACCGCCTAAATCAGCCCGCTCTTACCATCGCGTGTTATCACCCAGAGTGCCTATTATTTCCCCAGTAACGCTTGTGTTAAGACCACAGGGATGAGCGGACAGCTCACAGGGACAGGAGTGGAGGGAGGGGTGAGTGTTTGTGTGTGTTTGTGTGTGTGTGCGTGTGTGTGTGTGTGTGGTGTGTGTGTGGGTGTGTGTGTGTGGGTGTGTGTGTGTGTGTGTGTGTGTGTGTGTGGTGTGTGTGGTGTGTGTGTGTGTGTGTGTGTGTGTGTGTGTGTGTGAGTGTGTCCCAGTCCCTTCAGAGTGCTAACAGGGCCCAAGCCTGGTATCCGACTGCATCTGTGTAGTTCTCTCCATCTCCTTCGCTCTGTGTCCTTCTGTCCTCCCTCTCCTCTCTCTCGCCCCTCTCCTCCCTCTCTGCCCTGTACGCCTCCTCATCTCTCCATTCTTTACCCTTCTCTCCTCTGTCTCCCTCTGATATCCCCCTCTTCCCTCTCATCTTCTGTTTCTCTCTTTCTCTCTCTGTACAAACAAACTGAGATACTCAACTGATTCCCACCCACTCGCCCCTTCCAGGACTGACCCAGTTCTGACCCAGGCCTAAGCCTGGTCTGACCCAGGTCTGATCCAGGACTGACCCAGACCTGACCCCCCTGCCCCAGACCTGACCCAGGAAAAGCCCCCTCTCCCCTGTGTAGAGGCAGAGTTAAATGAGGAAGCAGAGTGGTGTGCCCCCCTGCCCGTATCCTGTCTGCCCCTCTCCTGTGTGTTTACCCAGACCGGACACACCGGCCCAAAACGCTGCCCCGCCCTCCTTATTCGTCCTGCGTCCCATCAGCTCCCGGGGGGTGCAGCTGCAAACGGGGGGGCGACGGGGCGGGGAGTCACACCATTGGACAGGAGATTAGAGGGAAAATGCCAGTGTGGTTCGTCCCTCAGAGATTAGTGTAGTGTGATACTGTGATGATCATGAGTGAAGTTTCATAAGGGCGAGGCCACTAATCTGAGAGAGTCTTTGGATTCAGGCTTTAGGGAGCTGCGTGGAGCTGTGAGGTTTACATGGATCCCAGTGTGTGTGCATGTGTGTGCGTGTGTGTGTGCGTGCGTGCATGCGTGTGTGTGTGCTTGCATGTGTGTGTGCGTAAGCAGAAGAGAGAGCTAAGTCTCTGTGTGAGCAGCGCAGCACAATGTTGCCATCCCCATTCAAGCAATAACATCCTTAATAATCTGCCCTCTGAGGAAGTGTGTAATTAATTGCCTCTACTTTAGTGAACTGACTAAAACTACGTAGATGGGGAAAAATTTAATGAAATTGCGGATACAGGATGAGGACAAGAGAAAAGCCACTATCTCTGTAGATGGGGCGGGGCTATGCTCTGAATATACCCTCCGGGCCCTGATTGGCTGTTTCCCCCCTCACCCCTCCTCCCCTTCTCGTGATGGTGAAACACACAGACATGGCACTTTGTCTTTATTTCTGCATGTAAATCCAGGAAACGCTTTAGTCCAGCGGACATCGCCCGCGGAATCCGTTAACAAACCACCCATTTGCCCGTTTTTTTCTTTCTTTTTTTCTTTTTTCAAACCCAGTGTTTTTTTTTTTTTTCTCTCTCTCTGTCTCCCGGAGCGGTGTTAAGATGTCCGCCTTGTAAACGCAGTGATCGGAGCCGTGCTATTAGAGAGCGAACACACAAAAGGAGTGATCAGCTCTCTCATTACGGAGGCTGTCGTTGGCTGCCTCGTGTCAGCGAGTTAGCGTGGCGCTACGGGGGACTCGCGCGCGGAGAAAGCGCGTAATCTTCCCCCCGCCGTCGCCTCCTCTCTCAAGACTGCGTGTTTCACAATAACTTGTAATTACCCTGAAACGGATGCTTTTTCTTCATTTTTCTCCGGAACATTCCGCTTCGGGGTGCGTTTGCTCCTACGTTCTTTATTTCTTAGTCGCTTTTTTTCTCTTTTTTTTTTTTACTAAATCATGAACTGGAGTATTTAGCATTTTCTTGCTAAAAAGTTTTGCTTTTTTTGAGTGTGAAGCACTGTTAAGAATTTCAATTGTAATTTCCTTTCACAACATAACTTAAAAGTAACTTGCAGTATATCACTTCCCTCAATGATAAGCATTCACATCTGAAATAGGACACAGATAAAATGATCAGCTTCAGCTGTGCGTCAGCAAGAGTGCTGTGTCCCACTGGAGGATTCAAACCTGCTGGGTCCCGCCCTCCCCTGTTCACTCTCAGAGCCTGGAGTGTGTTTACAGCTCAGTCTGGGTCTCCAGAATGTGGAGGACTTTCAGGACTGCTGGCAATCCACACACACGTACGCGCACACACACTCGCACACAAAGATACGCACATGCACAAACGCATACACAAACCCGTGTGCACTGTGGTAGTGAGCTCTGTAGTCATCGGATACCTGGTGTTTCACAAAGCAGGATAACAGTTAGCTGTACAACTCCGCTGATTAAAACCCGGAACAGCTCTTTTCACTTCAGTCCACGTTCCAGTTTTATGAGGGTTCTGGGTTTTCCAGCTGACTCGGTAATCCTGCTTTTTGAAAAGGCCAGGTTTTTGGGGCTTTATGTCCACCCTGTGGTGCGGAAGCATGGGTGGTTGTGGGGTTTATTTAGCTGCGAAGGCTTGTGTTTTGCGTCCTCAGTGTTACGCAGTGCGGATGAAGTGTCCTCGGCCGTAGAACATTACCGCCCGTGCTCGATGTGCTCGATGTGTAAAACATTAGCGCCCGTGCTCGATGTGTAAAACATTACTGCCCATGCTCGATGTGTAAAACATTAGCGCCCGTGCTCGATGTGCTCGATGTGTAAAACATTAGCGCCCGCGCTCGATGTGCTCGATGTGTAAAACATTAGCGCCCGTGCTGGATGTGTAAAACATTAGCGCCCGTGCTGGATGTGTAAAACATTACCGCCCGTACTGGATGTGTAAAACATTAGCGCCCGTGCTGGATGTGTAAAACATTACCGCCCGTGCTGGATGTGTAAAACATTACCGCCCGTACTGGATGTGTAAAACATTAGCGCCCGTGCTGGATGTGTAAAACATTACCGCCCGTGCTGGATGTGTAAAACATTAGCGCCCGTACTGGATGTGTAAAACATTAGCGCCCGTGCTGGATGTGTAAAACATTACCGCCCGTGCTGGATGTGTAAAACATTACCGCCCGTGCTCGATGTGCTCGATGTGTAAAACATTACCGCCCGTGCTGGATGTGTAAAACATTACCGCCCGTGCTCGATGTGCTCGATGTGTAAAACGTTAGCGCCCGTGCTCGATGTGTAAAACATTACCGCCCGTGCTCGATGTGTAAAACATTACCGCCCGTGCTGGATGTGTAAAACATTACCGCCCGTGCTCGATGTGTAAAACATTAGCGCCCGTGCTCGATGTGCTCGATGTGTAAAATATTACCGCCCGTGCTCGATGTGTAAAACATTACCGCCCGTGCTCGATGTGTAAAACATTACCGCCCGTGCTCGATGTGTAAAACATTAGCGCCCGTGCTCGATGTGCTCGATGTGTAAAATATTACCGCCCGTGCTCGATATGTAAAACATTAGCGCCCGCGCTCGATGTGTAAAACATTACCGCGCTCCGCGTGAGTGACATACGCAGGTGATTCACAGGAAATCCTGCTGCTGCCTTCTTTACTGCCAGTGTTTGAAAACCTGTTCTGTTTTCTCATCGGACCACACTCTGTCATACCAGCGATCGCCAGTAGCCAGTTTGGGAATATGGGCAAATATATTGCTTCAATTTCCAATTTCCCCACTGTATTTATGGTTTTAATTAGGTTTGGTTTCTGGGGTAAATCTCTCTGCATGCACACGTGCACAAGCATACGCACAGAGACACACATGCGTGCAAACACACATGCAATCACGCACACACACACACACACACATCCAAAAGTAACGTCTTGTAATGGTTGCATGTCTCCATGGACAGCTTAATGTAGAAACAGGATTATATGCAAACAGTGAGCTACTGATGTTTTTCACTGAATATAGAATTAAGAGATATGAAATTTTCCTGAAATTGCCATGGGAACACCTCCAACCATTTTATTCCTCACAGAAAACTGAAGACAACACCAATGGCTTCTCCTAGCCTGGTGAATGTACTGATGCACTGACACATTTCTAAACAGAATCACACACATGCACACATGATTTTAGGTGCATGTGTGGATGGCTGCTCTTGTTTGCGATACTGACGATATGGCATTATGCCTGCACATTGTGTAAACCTGCATGTGTGTGCTTATGTAAGTCACTCAGCATAAACATGTCTGCTAAACACCAATAGAGTATGCAAATATGACCACAATCAGACATTGCCCACAGACTAGTAATACAATACATGCATTGTCAAATGTTATTTGTTTGCGGAGCTGTTTTTATAAAGTCATAAAGCCTTCTATGCTCATAGTATGCCACACGGAAATTGAACCTGTCTGATTTCAGGCTCAGTAGTTAACCAGTTTAGGATAGGTCAGTGTGAAAGAGTGCTGTAAAGAGTGCTCTGACATTAACAATCCGCATAGATACATTAGAAATGAAAAACAAATAAGCAGTTAGAACTGGTATCAGTGGTTCCTTTTAAGTCTGTTCTCTGGTTATTTCTGAGGCGTTGTTGGCTGTTAATGTTGAGCACACTTGGGGGAGGTTATTAGGCCAGAACTGTGGTATGTGGTAAGAGGGGTAAGACATTACAGATATTGATTTAGATGATATAGTAGTGTAGGTCGAGCATTTTGTGTTTTTTTCCTGTCCCCTTTCCATCAGAAAATGCCCCTTGGCGATTTTGTCCTGTCCGTTTAAGATACTATCAATTACTGTACCATGCCATGAACATACTCCTTATAGAACTCATGATTGTTAGTTTGGTGTGTCTCTCTTGCAAAAGTGATTGCAAACTCTATGAAACTAGCCTGGTTAAATAAACCTGGTTAAAAAAGGCTTAATAAAATTAATAAATAAAAAAACACTAAACTAAACTAAAAAGCAGGGTAAGGAATGCAATTATTTGAATATTGTTCAAAGCTGTGAAAGGGAGATAAAATTAAACTGCTGCCAATGAAAACCTGTTTTGCAGTGGGTGTTAGCTACGGGCTATATGTAGCACCTGGAAAACAAAACAAATCTGTGAATCTGTGAGGCGCTGTTGGCCATACCGTTACTCACCGTTTGATCAGAAGGGATCTGAAGGTTTCTGCTGTAGCTGTAGAATGTTCCGGAGGACTGATTCCTGCCTGTACTATACTGTGTGGACTCATAGCAGGCCTTGAATGTCTGTACTATACTGTTACACAGTGTGGACTCATGGCAGGCAGTGCATGCCTGTACTATACTGTTAAACAGTGTGGACTCATAACAGGTAGTGAATGTCTGTACTATACTGGTAAACAGTGTATCATAGCAGGCTGTGAATGACTGTGCTGTTTTAATGGCAGCATCGAGGAACTGGTTCAGAAGAAAGTTCTGAATCTAGCTAATTTTGTGGATGGGATTTTTTAAATGTATTTTTATTCATCTTTTGTTATTTGGTCCCTCTCTCTGAATGCCGGTCTGATTTAGTCCGGAAAAAGCAGTTACTGGGTCCCAGTTTGAAATTACATCACTGTCAAACAGGCCGAGGGCCAGATCTTTGGGTCTGTTTTATTCACGCCTTTTTTCCACCCCGTCCCCAAAACAAAACTATACAAAAACACACCCACTGGGGCGACTGGCATACCCCTCCAAGGTGAGGGCAAGGTCACCTTCCTGGCTCCTCGTAACAGGAGACGAGGTCAGTACGGCCGCCCAAAGCCGTGTGGTTTTCACATCACTTCGTACTCTACACACTTTCCTACTTATCTCCTCAAAACTCCAGCTCTTGTTCTCAAGTGCTGGTTTAATTAGGTTTGAAAGGTTGAAGTGGGGATCGTGTTTCAGGTGCCATTATCTCTGGCGGATTCCTCCCCTTTTCCTGTGTGTGTATGTTTGTGGTGATTGAACAGGTTTAGGTGGGGACTTGATAGCTCGATAGCGCAGTAGCTCGATAGCATACTAGCTTGGTAGCTGGCCTTGATGTGGTTGGATCTGACTACTTCCTCAGCATTGTTCGTTTAACAGCTGCTGTGGTTTGGAACAGATGGCTGTGTGTGTGTGTGTGCGTGCACCCATGAGTCTTTCAGTGCTTGTGTGTGCCTCTGTCTATGTTCAGGTTTGTGTGTACTCGCATGTGTGTGTGATTGTGATTTTTAACAATGCACAAAATTACTGTCTTTTCAAACTTTATATTTGATTTTAAGGAGATAAGGGTATAATATATACACTCATTGAGCACTTTATTAGGAACACCTGTACACCTACTTATTCATGCGATTATCTAATCAGCCAGTTGTGTGGCAGCAGTGCAATGCATAAAATCATGCAGGTACGGGTCAGGAGTTCAGTTAATGTTCACATCAACCATCAGAATGGGGAAAAAAATGTGATCTCTGATTTCGAGTGTAGCATGATTGTTGGATTTTTACACGCAGCAGTCTCTAGAATTTACTCAGAATGGTGTGGAAAAACAAAAAACCAGTGAGCAGCAGTTCTGCAGGCAGAAACGCGTTGTTAATGAGAAAGTTCAGAGGGCCCTTTTTAAAAATATATATATATATATCAGCTCATCAGAACATCATTTTCCTGTGGTTGATTCTTCAAGAATCTTGTAAAAATTCATTTAAAAACCTATTAACTATTTTAATCAGAGTAAATCAAGGGGAAAAAATCAGTTTACTCTTGCTTCTCTGCGCAAATATTTTCTCATTGTTTTTTTTTTCTGAAGTGAATCTGGGTAAAACCTAAGGTCAATTAAAACCGTACTTTCCTTGCCAATAAATAATCACTTTCCACCAGTGCGTAAATATTGAGGGAAAATTGCTCTGATGTTTTATAAATTAGGGAGATGTCACCCAGAGAGTTTTGTGTGTTCGTTTGATTTACGGCACTGCTTGTCCTACGTCTTCGGTGAGTGAAAAGTCGTGCTTAATTCAAATTCGTGAGTCTGTTAGCAAATGCAATAGAGGCAGATGAAGCACAAGACGCATTAACTGAGAGCAGAAACTGTCTCTGAGCTTGATCCAAGCCATTTGTTTCCTCACAAGTGAATGCCATTTCCGAGATGTGCTTCCTTAATTGCAAATTTAGTTTACTTTCAAACAGTTGCTCCTTGAAATAAATAACGTCTTTGAAAGAGGCTTATTTTTTTGTTGCCGTGCAATAGAATTTACACAATAAATAAGAACGGAAGAGAAAAAATCTTGGAAGCTTGAAAAAGAGAAATATTTGTTATTTATTTTCAGGTTTAGATACATCACTCATACCAGATTTATCGTATGAATGGAATTTGAAAGATCTTTTGTGCTAGACAGATTGCTAACTCCAAGAAAACAACTCCTCTTTGGTGTATTTAAAAAAATATATCTGCAGTGATATTTTTTTTCTTTATTCAAACTAAATCACTTGTTTCTTCATGTCTTTCAGCATATGTTCCTGAAGACCTGAAGGAAACTGCCTTGCTCGATGAGGGTGTGGAAGAGACAGATGTTGCGATGGAGGAGGAGCCCCCAGCCAAGTACAGATGTTCAGAGGAGGACTTGCCCGGCAAGGACCCCCCGGGCCTCCGGGACTCCCCCACGGGCGGGCTTTCCAGCCGTGAGATTGACAGCGAGTCGCACCTCAGCGAGTCCAGCGACCGGATGTCCGACTTCGAGAGCGCCTCCATCAAAAACGAGGAGACGCTCAAAGAGCCTTCGATGACGCCAACACCAACAATGAAGCCAGTGGTGGGCGAAGAGGCCACTGCCGGACCAGATAGCTTGGACCGCATGAAGGCCATCTACACCAGCTTCCTGACCAACTCCTACTGGTCGTCTCTCAGCCTGAACTTGGCCCAGTCAGAGGTGGAGAAGTCCCAGAAGAGCAGCAGCAGCAGTAGCAGCAGCAGCAGCAGCAGCTGCAGCAGTGGCGGCTATGACTGGCACCAGTCTGCCATCGCCAAGAGCCTGCAGCAGGCCTCCCAGAGCAACCAGCTTTCCCCGGAGCCGAACCTCTTCAGCACCGTGCAGGTTCAGCCGCAGAAGCCCAAGCTGTTCGGCTCGGTCTTCACCGGGGCCAGCAAGTTCCGCTGCAAGGACTGCAGCGGCGCCTACGACACCTTGGTCGGCCTGACCGTTCACATGAACGAAACCGGCCACTACCGGGACGACAACCACGAGAAGGATGGCAAGGGCGCCAAGCGATGGTCCAAACCACGCAAGCGCTCCCTCATGGAGATGGAGGGTCAGGAGGACGCCCAGCGGGTACTGAAATGCATGTACTGCGGCCATTCCTTCGAGTCTCTGCAGGACCTCAGCGTCCACATGATCAAGACCAAACATTACCAGAAAGTGCCTCTTAAGGAGCCTATGAACCCTGTGGCTACCAAATTAATGTCCTCCCTCCGGAAAAGAAGCCCCGTGGAGCTGGAACATCCCAGCTCCCCAGAATCGCCCGCGGGGACCCCTAAACCCCCCCTGTTGGACACCGTCCTGCAGAAGGCCACCCACCAGTACGTTACCTCCAGAAACCGGCAGGGGCAACAGAACGGCACCAGCTATGCCTGGCAGTTTGAGTCGCGGAAGTCCCAGATCCTAAAGTGCATGGAGTGCGGGAGCTCGTACAACAACCTGCAGGAGCTGACCGCACACATGATGGTGACAGGACACTTCATGAAGGTCACAAACTCCTCCGTCAAGAGAGGCAAGCACGTCACAGAGTCCCTGCTCACGCCGCTGCTGTCCGCCCCGGCCGAGAAGAAGTTCCAGTCCGTGCCGCTGGCTGCCACCACGTTCCCTGCCCCGCCTGCGGTGACATCCGCAAGCATCTCCCCACATCTCCGCATGGAGATCAAGGAGGAGGAGAAAGAGAAGTCTTGCACCACGGAGATTGGTGACAAAGATTCTCCGGCACCTGTAGAGGAGGAGAACAAAGATGATGTGAAAGCAAATGTTTCCAAATATCACTACTTGACTGAAGATGACCTGAAGGACAGTCCTAAAGGAGGGTTTGACATTCTCAAATCTCTGGAAAACACTGTAACGTCGGCCATCAACAAAGCGCAGAATGGAACCCCGAGCTGGGGAGGCTACCCCAGCATTCACGCCGCCTACCAGCTCCCAAACCTTGTGAACCTCTCCTTGGCTTCCTCTGAGAAACATTCTCACCTGAAATACATGTTCGCAGGAGAGTCTCTGTCCCCAAATAAAAGCCAAGTGCATGTCCCACCCACCGGCTCACCTCTGCCCCAAAACAACTTCCATGCAATGGAGGAGCTTGTCAAGAAGGTCACAGAGAAAGTGGCCAAGGTCGAGGAGAAGATGAAGAACCACAGGGCCAAAGCGTCTCCGCACAGACGGGCGACACCCTCTCCCTGCAGCAGTGACACAGGGGGCTCCTCCAGAAGGAACTCCCCCAAAGACAGGAGGGCCGAAACCCCTGAGGCCAACAGCGTTAACCACAAAAACTGTAATGGCAATAGCCTGGCGAAGGAGACGCTTGAGAATGGGACGGACTCTGCAAAAATCCCGCCGTCTGCTCTCTGCGGGAGCACTGCCATCATTACAGACCACCCGCCTGAGCAGCCGTTCATTAACCCCTTAAGTGCGCTTCAGTCCATCATGAACGTTCACCTGGGCAAAGCCGCCAAGCCGGCGTTGCCGACCATGGACCCGATGAGCATGCTGTTCAAAATGAGCAACAGCCTGGCGGAGAAGGCCGCAGTGGCCACCCCGCCGGCTCAGACCAAAAAGAACGGGCAGGCGGAACGCTACTTCTATCAGGCCAGTGAGGATCAGCCTATCGATCTGACCAAAGGCAAGCGTGGCAAAAGCGGTTCACCCGGGTCCACTCTGCCACCGCCCACGTCTACGTCTACGTCTACGCCATCCTCGATTCCCTTTTCCTCTCTGTCATCCGTGACTATGGCGAAGACGTCCTTGGCGACACCGTTCATTTCAAACTCGCCCGTGCGCGAGAACGCCTTGTCGGACATCTCGGACATGCTGAGGAACCTGACAGAGGGTCACATGTCCAAATCCTCCACGCCCGCCAGCCTGTCAGAACAGCCGGACCCAGAGGGCTTGACCCTAGAGGAGCCGGAAGAGTCTTCGCCGGCCCAGAAAAGGAAGGGACGGCAGTCCAACTGGAACCCCCAGCACCTGCTGATCCTCCAGGCCCAGTTCACCTCCAGCTTACGGCAGGGCGCGGATGGGAAGTTTGTCATGTCGGACCTCAGCCCCCAGGAGCGGATGTACACCTCCCGCTTCACCGGCCTCTCCATGACGACCATCAGCCACTGGCTGGCCAATGTAAAATACCAGCTGAGGAGGACTGGCGGGACCAAGTTCTTGAAGAACCTGGACTCGTGCAACCCCGTGTTCTTCTGCAGCGACTGTGCCTCGCAGGTCCGGACTCCCTCCGCATACATCACGCACCTGGAGTCACACCTGGGCTTCAGGCTGAGGGACCTGGCCAAACTGTCGACCGAGCAGACGGGCGCTCGGCACGCCAGAGGTCTGTCGGACAAGCTGCTCCTCGCTCAGTCCCCCTCCCCCTCTCCCTCGCCCAGCCCCTCGCCCTCCCTGGAAGATGAGGGGAACGGGACGCCCTATCAGTGCAAGCTTTGCAACCGGACTTTTGGAAGTAAACACGCCATCAAGCTCCACCTTAGCAAGACGCACGGGAAGTCTCCCGAGGACCACCTCCTCTATGTGTGTGAGCTGGAGAAGCAGTGAGGCCAGCCTAGGACACGACACGCACTCCTGCTCGCCTGCTAGCTGACGGTTTTAAAAAAAGAAAAAGAAAAACTGCACAAGATGCCGTAAAACTACTGTCTAGATTTTGCACACAATTTATCTTTGGAGGAGACTTACTCTGGCCCAAAATTTTTTTTTTTTGGTTATTGTTTTCAAAGATTTATTTTCTAATTGTACAGCGTTGAATAGAGAGGTGCTGCATTATTAGCTGTTGTTACACTAAAAGTATGAAGGGTTAAAAAAAACACCATTTCAAATGAAGTGGTGTATGTTTGAAATTTGTGTAAATTGCTTTCCTGTTTCATTGCATCCTCGAGATGCGTAAAGTCGCATGCATTTATGGGCTGTTTAGTTGAGCTTTTTGAAACTAAATATGGTCCACTTTTTCTTTGATATAATGTGACCTGTATGCTGGGATCAGCATCTGGCCTTTAACCCTCTGAGTACGGTCAAACTCTTCTGCTTTAACACTCAAACCCAATATTTAGGGGACATGTCATGAGATAAATACAGGCCAAATGGATTTATCTGAAAGACACTTATGTTTCTTATTTTCAACCGTTACAAATCATTCACTAGATTTATGTCCTGCAAAGATGGATCAATCCAAATCTGAAAGCATTTTTTCATGAAATCAGGGGCCTTTATGAATTCAGGTCTGTGTAAGAAAATGTATAAATATATGAATATATATAAGCAGTTCCTGTCTAAATTATGCATCATTTTTTTATATTTTTAATTTAAAAAGACTATTACTATGTATTGGTGCACAATATATGAAGACATTAATAAAATTGTTTTGCACAAAATTTTATAAATGTTATTTAATCAAATTACAGAAATAGAAAAAAAAAGCTTTTTTTTTTTCCATCTCGTGCTCAAAGGGTTAAACCTCTGGTACAAATCTGTACTGTAAGATAACATTTGTACAAAAGATGCTACTTTAAAAATAAGGTATTCCATGATACAATGTCTTATTTATAAGTGCTCTTGGTTGTCATTTCATAACGTAGAATGCCTTTTGTATTGGTAACTCTTTATTTGTTGTTACGTTTAATTGCTCTCCTGTAATTCCATATTGCAGCTTTATCTTTTAGGGAAATGAGGTAGCCATGGTTACCAGCACACTGATTGACAGTTTGGCGGTATTTTTGGCAGTTAATTTGCAGAAGTAACTGACAGATGACAGCGTATGAAAATCTCTGTGTAAAATATCAGCATGTAAACAGCACAGACACTGTCAAAGCCCTCTGCTCTGTGTTTTTTTTCTGTTGATGACAATGAAGCACCGATTATATGAATTCATATAACCTTTTTTTCTACTGAATCATTAAAAACCTTTTTTTTTGCTATGATTTTGTGTCTGCCTGGCAGTTGGGTCTGTGATGTACCGCGGATGATGATGAGCACATTAAAATGAAATTCTGTTCGGTGTCAGAGGGTGGCGATGGCTTGACGGGCGGGGTTGCCGAAGCCTGACAGCGAGGGAAGGGGTGCGGAAACTCCCGCCGATGTTTTCGGGAAGCACCGCTGCCAATCACAGCTGACCCCCAGTACCAGCTGAAGGGGCAGGTTGTCGCCTGAAGGCACAGAAGTTACAGGACAAATGTCTTCTGTGAATTTGCCTACGTTCGACACATTACAAGGTGGGTCCTGCCGTTCTCTGCAAAAAATTTTGAGAAAGCGAATTCCAAAAAAAGCCTGCTCTTCAAAGGATCGGTGACGGATGTCGCTGATTACAGGGCCCGCCAAAAGCCCTCCTCTTCACGCCAGTTCCAGTGCATGAGTCACCCGACATTTCCTGCCAGGGTGTGGCCATTTCCTTTCCACCTGTGATGAAAGTCAAAAGTAATACGCGGAGAAATAAAAACGATAATTTTAGGCCGTGAAAAAAAAAGTCAGGTTATTTGCAGATTTTCATTTATTTTGCACTCCCACTTACTATATGTACAGTACACGGCATATATATATAGCCCTCACACACACTAGATAGACAGTGATTGCGCATTCCTCAGCAGGGAATAAAATGATAGTATTCATAGCAGCCTAATTACACCCGACTTCCATTTTGTGCTTAAAAAAAGACTGACTTGTTCTGGCTTTATCCGAGATGACAACAATGCGGCATTAATGAGTATGTGACTGTGGCATTCTGTTTCACATAGAGGAAGGGAGAAAGAAAGAGAGAGAAAAACGCATTTCCAAACGGATGCGTAGCTAGCTGGAGGCCGTTGGCAGCGGCGGGCAGCGCAGTGGGAGAATGCGCCTGAAATTACAGGAGGATAATCGTTCGCAGGATGGGCGGGAGGGAGGGAGGAGGGCGTCTTCAAACGGCTGTGATTTCTGTCCCGAATCGCCGAATATGCTCCGCGTCATCGCCGCGGCAACCGTCAGAGGCCAGCGGGAGAGGCTGATTGGAGGAGACGGGGCACTGCTGCGGCCGGGCGACGTCAGAGCCCAACCCCCGCAGCCGTGGCCGTTCAAGGCTCCCAGACCGTTAATTGCAAAGAAAACACGCGTGAAATTGAAGTGTAGGAAAGACGCTTTTCGTTCCCCCCGCCCCCCCCCCCCCCCCCCCCCCCTCACTTCTGAGAGAAGAGAAGGAGAGACGTTTCAAACAGCCTGCAGGATATGATGCCCGAACAGTTAAACTGCTTCTTTCAAACACGGTGATCAGAGATGGGCGTAGAACATGGCCTTATGATTATGAGAATCATAAACTATACACCTTACACAGTATATATATTTATGTTGTGTATCATTTTTTATTTTAGAAATATTTATTTAGCACCAGGCTTCTGCTAAACATTTTAAATTAAAGTGCTAAAAAGTAACCTGCGTGACAAGTTTCCTATATGCAGTAGTTAATATTCTCACACATTTTTGTGTTTATTATTATCTGGCTATATGGACTTAAAATATTACTTGTTTCTAAGTGGATGCAGTGGCACAAGTGTAAGATAGTTAAAGGAACTGCACCCATCATGAAAATACCGTGATTTTTGAAACCTCTCATAACATTGTTTTAGCTATGAAGAGCCTATTAACCAGCATTTCTTCCATAGCTTACATTTAGCTTGTTTTCCATTCTTCCAGCTGGAAGCAATTTCCCCGAAGCAACCCCGTGTTAAGTGCGTTTCTCAAGGGTACGACCACCGCAAAGCACCTGGGAATTTCACCAGCGGCTGCTGGGCTACACGCATTGACCGTTTTAACCCTCTTCAGCCAATTCCACTCTCGTAAACGTTCCTCCTTAATTTTCCCAACTTTATTACTGTAACTCTTAGGCATGCTAATTACGGTAAGCCTGTATATTCTTCATTAAAAATAAAAAATAAACGACGTGGAAAGTCCGGCCTTGTGGCTGAATGCATGGCCATGCCAGTGCATTAGCAGCGCAGGAAATCAGGGCCTGCAGAAGAGAGCAGTAAACCGCTCTGCAGTGTTTCGCGCACAAAGTGCGTTACAATAACGTGTGATGAATGCGCAACACTGACTTTACAGTGCCCTGATGTGCTCAGGAATATACATGCAAGATGAGAATCCTTAACGGGGATTTCAGAAGCACACTTGACCACGGGAAATCGATATGCTACGCAGATTAGAGGGCAATCTGCTCCGCGTAAGTGTCTCTCTGGCAGCTTCCCTTTGAGAGGCAGACTGTGCAGTCATCTTTCAAAAGGTTATTAAATCTAGTAACACACAAAAAAAAGATGCACAAAATATGATCTGTGCAGATATAGATCCAGGTGTGTGTGTGTGTGTATTTATGAGGATGTAGTGTGAGGATTTAGTGTTATGCCGTGCCCAGTTTACATATTTTATGCTGTCTATTTTGACTCCCACAGCAAGAAGAGAACTCCCCTTAAATCTAATGGAAAAGAATGCTGTGTTACAGCAGTATTTAAAAATGAATGATACTCCAAGATTAGTGGAGCTCCACTCCACTAATAAAATAAAAAAAATAAAAGTGGGGGCAGAACCATTGCAGAACCAAAGTTGTAATATCCCCGACTCAACGATAGCTGTGTCAGGTAATGCGAGTAGAATGTTCTCCACTGAACATTCTAATGTTGCTAACAGTCACTACTGGCAATTGAAAGCAATGTTCTAGAACACTTGAGAATTTTGAAAAAGAACAAACATAAAAAAAAGAAACATTTCAAAGGGTTAAAACAATTAAGCAGTGACATGAGAAACTCCAGCCAATGCTGGGTTTAGACATGCAAAGGTCCGTGCTGTAAGCTAGGTCAAGGGAGAAAATGTCGTTAACGCATCCAATTTACATACCCAACTGATTATTACATCACTGAGCTAAAATAGAGAAATGTTCTGAAAGTTTGAAAATGTAACGTGTCATTATCACCTCAAAAGAGAAAACGGTGAGACACGTATCAATGTACAGGGTACAATGTCCTAGCACTCGCTTAAAACAGCTCTGCTCGTTTTATCAACAAAATATGTTCACCTCCGAAGCAGTATTCCCAAGACACCTTTATCTTCATGAAAAGCTTTCAGTGCCGATCCCTTTCCTGTTTTATGGGGACACTAACGCCGCGGCCTATAAAGATCCCAGCCACTCCGTCCCAGGGGCACCATTTCCGAATTAGAATAATCTCTGCTGCCTGTTTTCTCCCGGGAGATGATGTCGTTAGCGCCCACTGCTGCCACCAGTGCGACCCCCCGTCTCGGGCTTTGTCTTCACCGGCTCATTTGAGATATGGAGAAAGTGCACTGTCCCTGCGGATGACATCACCGTTTGACCTCTCGGCAGGTTCACAATAGTAAACTTTGTAAACAATGGTCGCTAAGATATTTCCGGGTGGCCACTCGAATGAAATAACGTTGCATAAATATCGATTGAACCGGAGCTGTTTAGAAACAGTTAGCTAGTTAACTATGCCGAAATCGTGTTGTGTTTGAGACTGCAATGCCAAATGTAATCTGGCACACAGTGGATTGGGCCTTTTCCGATTCTTAAAAAGGAGGATAACCCAGATCCTACAGTCCGTTTACAGGGCGGCCTCATGTGCTTAGCACAGTAAATCACAGCTGATACAGAGACGCCCGACATGAGTTTCAAAGTGTCAGAAACATGGGGGGAAAAACAAAAAAACAAAACTGGAACATTTAATTGTATTTCTCACAAACGTTGTTGGCAGCTAACGTTAGCTAATAGCTCATCGGTGGAAGGAGAAACACTGGGATGATAACTTTACAAATATGAAAAGATGAATCCAACCGTGCCTGTTGTAAAACGAGTTAGCTTGCTCGCTAGTTTTGGAGGTAACGTTATAGTAATAGGGTTTCCAATAACGCTAGCTGGCTAGTTTATTCATGTTCATGATGTTGGCTAGCTAACGTTAGGGGGGAGGCTGACATCTAACATTAAATAAATCATATAAATAAAACTATTTTGTTCAGTTTTTATAAATTATTTTCATTTTCCAACATTGAATTCATGTGTTTGTACCTTGGTTAAATGACACAGAAAACACTGCCTGCTATTCATATTTCCCAACCTTATCCACCCGGAACTAAGTTATTTGCTGTTGTGACGTCATGGTGATTTCATCTGTGAAATGTGAGGTCACAATGCCTTAGAATGTAAGCAGTTGTAATTCACTCACACATTTAGAATGGAACCTTTCAGCCATGAGGAAACATGAGAAACATAATGCACTGTAGTGTGGGTATCATATGCTGAATGTCAATGGGTGCCATGCATTTTATCTACTGCATCTGTGTCTCAGTACCCCCACAGAGGTCAAACATGTTGCCATTCCTGATTTGTTATTGTTGGTTTAAACAGAAGGCTGTTCTCATGATATTTTCAGCATTTATCTACACACGCCACTACGTTTCAGTGTGTCTAGATTTAGCCAATTGTAATATAATTCAAATGGATCGCCATTAGATTTAATTCCATTTTAGCTCAAGCTGCATAAGGTGACCTCCACACACACGAGATCTCAGTAAATGAATGAGAGCTCCTAATTCAACTCGCACCGTTGTTTGAATTTGCCTCCATGAGGTGCGCGTCTTGACATTGACCTTGTTTGAATTTATGTGCGTGAATTTATGCTATGTGAAATCGATTGAAGGTTGAACAACCTTTTTGTTGCTGCCTGTCCATGAATATACATCCCGGCTCTTGCATAT
Organism: Conger conger; assembly: GCF_963514075.1. Lineage (NCBI taxonomy): Eukaryota > Metazoa > Chordata > Actinopteri > Anguilliformes > Congridae > Conger > Conger conger. Next base: position 44,365,319 of record NC_083765.1, on the reverse strand, counting down.
TGATGGCAGCGGACAGGATATTGCGGTTATTTACTGGGCACTTAATCATTGGAATACGGCGCAAATTTGAGATATGTAGTATAATGCAGAAGTCAGAACCATCGTTTACAATTACAAAGGGTCAGGTTGAGTTCAGGAGGGATGGCCTTCTCAGTAAGTGTGAGGAATCCCGTGCCTTTTCTTTCTGGTCTACGCCAGAATGCCATGTGGTCAAAGGTCACACAGCAAAAAGAATGTGATAAGCGAGGGAATCTGCTGGGCAGCCGTTCACTAAACAGCCCTGCTCACTCCACTCATAGAACACTCCATTATGAGATCATGTTCACTAAACAGCCCTCCTCACTCCACTCATAGAACACTCCATTATGAGATCACGTTCACTAAACAGCCCTGCTCACTCCACTGATAGAACACTCCATTATGAGATCACGTTCACTAAACAGCCCTGCTCACTCCTCTAATAGAACACTCCATTATGAGATCACGTTCACTAAACAGCCCTGCTCACTCCACTGATAGAACACTCCATTATGAGATCACGTTCACTAAACAGCCCTGCTCACTCCTCTAATAGAACACTCCATTATGAGGTCACTTCCTGCTGAATGGAATGTGTCATGCCTTCTCTGAATGACAGAGAGACCCGGACTCTGGCCCCTGGACAGCACTCTATTGTTGTCATCGACTCAGATGACAGCATCGGCGCAGTGGGAGATGGTGTCGCGGTGTCACTGCACGAGCCCTCTGTGACAAACTCACCAGGTCACGTGCGTCTCTTTCATTAGGAGATTGGCCAAATTGTGGCTTTACATCGCAAGGCTTGATGCTGGATACAAATGCCCTGAAGCAAGGAACCAAAAAGCATTTGTAGCAATGTAGCACTTTATTAATGCTAATGTGCCATTGATCAAGGCACTTTAACAACAACAACAATAATAATAATAATAATAATAATACTAATACTTCTACTACTAATAATAACAACAATAATAAGTATTATTATTATAATCACCCTCATAATCGTCATCCTTATTGTCGTAGTCATTGATGATTGTAGTCAACACATTCATTTTGAGTCATCCAGGTGTGGAAATTCAATTCAAGAGGCTTATGAATTATACAATATAATCAGAATACTGAGGACAGTGAACAGAAAACAGGAAGACCTCTCTTATAAAGGCCCGAGCCTTCCTTCAGTGAGAGTTTTGGGACGGGAGCAGGACCCCACATTTCCCGCTCACCTCTCGCCGAGAAACCCGGGGCGGCTCTGGAGGAGATATCAGGTGTCAGAGCGGTGTGTGTGCATCATCACACACTGCACTCCTGGGACCGCGCGCGACCACCTGTCCTCTTCAATCTCATTATCAGGGTTAAACTGCTCTCCTGCTGCAAGCCCGTAATGGACACGTACTCTCAGACCATGTATCGCTGTTTACAGTGAGTCCCTGCATAATCCAGGGGAGTTTATGTACATTTATGGTTTACAGTGAGTCCCTGCATAATCCAAGGGAGTTTATGTACATTTACGGTTTACAGTGAGTCCCTGCATAATCCAAGGGAGTTTATGTACATTTACTGTTTACAGTGAGACCATGCATAATCCAGGGGAGTTTATGTACATTTACGGTTTACAGTGAGTCCATGCATAATCCAGGGGAGTTTATGTACATTTACGGTTTACAGTGAGTCCATGCATAATCCAGGGGAGTTTATGTACATTTACTGTTTACAGTGAGACCATGCATAATCCAGGGGAGTTTATGTACATTTACTCTATGTCAAAGGTTTTAAGAAACATCCGCATGCTTGGCTGAATTCATACTGGACTGAAAAACCGTGGACCTTTTGAGAAAATAATTATGTTAAAAATAAAAAAGGAATTGAATCAAGGCACTCCTAGTCAAGATTATTCACAAATTGCAGTTGTGCGATTAGAATTTAAATGTTTCTGCTGGGTGTGTTAGCCAAGGAATCACGAGCTGCTCCTTCAGTCCACAAGAGGTTAATTAAAGGCCAAGAGAAAATATTAAATTAATAAACTCAGATAAACCAAATAAAAATGCCATTGTCTTGGGGAAATTCACTGCCTTTTACCCGTTTTTTTGTTAGTTTTTTTTCTCTCTTCTTCAAAGGAGCATTCAAGGCAAATACAATGGGAAACAGAATTCACAGGACTCAAAGGGCGGACAATATTATTGGTACAGAATAGCAAGAATTTCAATAACTACGTGTCAGTCAAGCGAATGGCTAACATACAAGCACACCACAGTATAAATAAAATAAGCCAAACAGATGGCCCATTCTTTTTCAGATTTTGGATATGTGCGACATGGAATAAAATGTTTTATATGAGGCGGGTAATAGCACGGTGAATCAGAGAAATGTCTTTATGGAGATCCTTCGGGCCCTTGCGGTCACAAAGCAGCTCGTCAGCGGAAAAAAAAGCTGAGCTTTATTGGGGCTTGTCATCACGGCGCTGCATATCATTTAAATTGCTTTATGTATCAGAGGAGTTTCGGACGTCGATTTAATTAATCCGCTCGACCGTCGGAGGCGGGGGGTGGGAGGGGCAGACGGCGAGTTAACGGACGGCTAATGAAAAGCGAGTGCGGGTGTGATTCTGCGATGAGACCGGACCGCGAGCCGAATCCGGCCAGGACAGGGATGAAAGAATAATAAAAAACAGAAAATACGCCCTCCCTCTCTCTCTCTTCGCCCAGCTTAAGGAAGTGGCTGCAAGGAGGGGTGTTTTATCACTTCCCAGTGCATTGTGGGACTGCGGCACTCATTCTAATTTATTGATATCCCCTGTCAAGGGGTGCTCTAACAATCTCGGAGGGGCACTTGGGATCACATTATGTGTAATAAAAACACGAGTCTTCCTGGATCAGGTTTCCCAGGTTACACGCGGCCTTATCGAAATAAATTCCCGATATATGCTGATGCAGTATTTCAAGCACATCAGTGTGTGCATATGCACCGTGCTCTCGCTCCAAGCAGCGGGACATAAATTATTACACCCTTTCACCGAGCCAAAGATATAAATCCGCGCTGAAGAACCGAAAAGAAAAATTTGCACAAAAGCACTTACGGCTGGCTGTATCTCTCAGAACAGTTTCGATTAAGCATTTGTGGGTATATCCAATTTTGGAGATAAAAAAAGGAATCTCTGAGGTTCAGATGAACTAAACTCCTCTCTGGATAATTTTCTTTTCAAAATGTGTCATTTGTAATTAGTTTCAATTACTGTGAAATTTTAATTGAGGTTTATCTAATTACGCCGTGCAATTAGTATAATCAATTACACCTCGATTGCACTCATTTTTTATGCTTGTCATTTTATGAATTTGCCACACGTGCGTGTGTGATACGCTGCCACATATTGTCAATTACTCTAGCGTTGGCAGCGTGGCGGAGCGGGCCAGGGGGCACGTCACGGGCTGACACTCTAAAGCACTCTGTAACAGTGTCGTCGGGCCGTAATGTAAAGTCCACAGAGGTCACGCAGTCCTATTATACAAACTCAGGACTTCACTTCCCATAAGGATCTTGGCGATGCTTTGCAAAATGGCTCTCCCGTTGACAGTGACGGGCTTTATACCCGAGTGACAAAGCTGATTCCTGTCTCCCAGAATGCTTTGCAATGCTGGATTTCCTTTTTCAGAAAACTGAACTCAGCACAATTTATTAAAATATTTTCAGGACGTTTGAAAATGCATTGTCATCAGTGTTATCTTAGACACTGCCAGCACTAAATGCATGGTCTTATAATATTATTTACATTTCTATAGACTTTTAAAATGCAATAGCTTCTGCCTGTCAATTTTGAATACCTAAAAAAACGTTGGTCAGAGCCCCAGCTGTGTCAATAAAATGAAACATCTTAGGTCACATTATTAAACAGAACATTTGTTTGAATGTATAAATACTCATTAGTTTTTACATTAATTTGACCCTGTAAAGGCAAAAATGTATCAATAACACTAACAACAATAGTCAGGTGTTCCCTAGAGTTAACATGAACCCCCCCCCCCCCCCCCAAAAAAAAACATGAATTAATTATTTGAACCCCTTTGTAGTATCTAATAAATAACATATAGTACACATATAAGATATAATTTCCTTTTTATTTCACAGGATTTGAAAATATAATGCATTTGAGTTTTATAGTAACACAACATTTTCTTTTTTATACCTGCTAGCATTGTTTGTATTTTATAGAGAATATAATTTTATGTTCTTCTCTTTCATGGCCCTGGAAGTTAATTAAAATCATATAGAAGGTTTAAAATGACCAATCACATTCCGTCATGGGAGAAATTATCTACTCTCTGACGATGCTACTGACCCTCACAGGCAAACCGCTGGCAGAGAACTTAAACTGCAGCCAGAGCCTGTCACGAGCTGGCTGAGAAAAGTGTCACGGAGAAGTTGACAAAATTTCAGCCTCCACCAACATTCCAGGAGAACAGATGCACATAATTGCCCGTTAAACTTTATCTGCCCCGTATTGATAATCATCATCCTGGAGAAAGCCATCCAAAATGCCAGCCTGGTTACCTGAACAATGTGCTGTGAAATCTGCCCCAAAAAATGCTGCGTTTATGCAGCTTTGGGAAGGTGCCTCGGCATCGTAAAACGTCCCCAAACCTCACTCTGTCACCATGGCATAAGTCTTCATTTGAAAAGCTCGGCTCTTGCCAGTATGACGTTTTTATTATCACGGCTGTGTCTCCCTCAGGAGAACATAAACCTTTTACTGCACGAAAAGTGCCAAAATCTTTTCTGAGGTAATTGGTAAGCGCCTCTCTACCTGTGGGGGTTTTTAGACCGGGAGTATCCTGAGCTTCTGGAGTTTTACTGTCATACCTGATATATGAAGGCAGCAGGCTGGGTATGAAGACATCTCCGTATTGACACAATGGCTCTGCTACGCAGCTGTTTCCAGAGTCAAATGGGCCATCAGGACAAAGTCACATACTTGTGCTCCTACATCAATTGCAGCCAATTAAACTAGCTATTACGGTCATATTTCATAATAGGAAGTTGGGTAATTGGCACGGAGTTGGGTATTTGAATTTTTGACTGACATCTGAGATTAAACAAACATCCATGGTGATCCCAGATTTTGTTGCTGGTCTCTGGGTCCATTGTTTAACTGCATGAATTCTTGCAAAGCATTTGTGAAGGGAGAAGGATGGGTGTGGGCTTTGAACCACAGCCCTGTCCATCCCCACATAACACACAGAAGATATATGATTAACAGAAGCTAGAGCTAGTTAAGTTCCTATTTAAGATCAAGGGAGTGACTTTATCTTTGAGTGCAGGTGTCTCGTATGTGCTTGCCCACACCTTGAACCTGCGTTACTGAAGTTTCAGTGAACTTCACAAGCACTCACAGGGTTCAAATGTATCCAGTATCTACAATCCATTGGGGTCTGTCGGGGTCAGTTTGACCCCAAACATGAAAGCAGTTATAAACTCTTAACATAATAGGAGGGTTAAAGAACACCAGTTAAAAAAAGAATAAGATGTACTCATGACATTTTTAACAGTGTTGCCAACACAAGATGATATTTACGGAACTAGACAAAATCCATCAATATGACTAATATTGTCCAGAGAAAATAAAAACTTCCCGACACTTAGGGGCAGCTTTCCTCCTTGTTGGTGTTTGTATGCCTGCTTTTCTCCCGACCTTTCTGTAACATCGATGTTTATATTCTGCACTATTACAATGCTTAAACATTCTTCCTGTACCGTCGTACAAACTGTCACCTGTGTTCTCTTGCCAAGTTATTTCTCCAAATAAAGCTTCTATTTTCAATGGATGCTTCCCTCTCTTAGAAAAATAAACCCACAGCCTTTGAATATGTCCCTGAACTTCCTGCTGGTGCACTGTGTGAGGAAGAGGAAGTAGAATGAGAGAGTGGGAGGGGAGAGTGGGGGAGGGTTAAGGGTCTGGGGGAATTATTGAGTGATATTACTGCCAACCAAAAGAAAATCCGACCTAAGACGGGGGACCTAAATGATTATGAATAGACTGAAGCCTTTCAGAGCACATAAATGTATAATAATAAGAAACAGGCTGTTACCAAAGACTGGAGTGCATCTAGCACTGGGTCACTGCTGCTTGTTCAAGGGCATATGAATTCACTGTAAGAGCTGTTTCGCCATTCCATGCATTAATAATTATCTGGGAAAAAAAAAACTGCTAAATTTACTTTGAACTCATTTTCAACTTATGCCCTCTTGTTCTACTGGTAGAGTAAAAAAAGATAAATTTTGCCAATACTGTATTGTTCTTTTTTTTGCTGCATAAATCTACAGTAAATTAGAGCTAACAACAAAAAAGGCCAGAGAAGGGCCCACACTCACTCTTTTTTATATTAAGTGCGGAATTTGACATTTCAGTGGCCTCCGTCGAACGCTCAAATCCTCCAACTAAAGTCTGTGAGTCCGTGGCCCCACTTCTGAACATAAACCCATAAAGTCCTTTGTGGAAATTCATAGTTCAGAGCACAGTTTCACACAGTTTTGGAAGGTCTGTCTATGATGTGTGGGTTTTATATATTAATAATAAAATTCATAAGTAAAGGTTAGTGCTTTACCATTTTGAAGGTCATGCATTTTAGTTGCTAGGCTCCAATACACTCACGCAAAACAAGTGTGCACCATTTTAATATTGCCAATGCCCAGTAAATACAGGTCTGAGACATCCACCGACTGATGCTGGGAATTTAGATTGCATTTCATTCTGTTCTGCGTAAATTATGGACACGGGTGTTTGGGTTATTTGGGACCTGTGCTATTCTACCCCTGTATCTGTGCAGAGCTGCAACACAGAAGTGTACTGGCACACTGATGTGCAGTTTCCAGAGGAGAGCAGGAACCTGAGGAAGGCTTGCACTTTAATAACCCACACTAATAACAGCCTGCTCGCTAATTTGCCATTTAATGTTTCTGCAGTGTGGCTGCAAATGTGACCTGTGTGCACATATGTGTGCACGCATGCATGTGTGTCTGTGTGTGTACAGTATGTGTGTATGTGTATGTGCCTATGTGTGTGTGTGTGAGAGAGAGGAGTGAGAGGGAGAGTGTTACCGCTGGAGAGAGTGGAGAAATAATTCAAGAGAGACCAAGGGGAAGACATGGAAAAGAGAGTCGAGAAGAGAGGAAGATCAGAAGGAAGAGGAGAGAAAGAGGAAGCTGAATGTGGGGGGGGGGGCTGAAATTTGTAGTGGGTGGTCTGGGGGGGATGAACAGAAGATGAGTGGACAGACAAATAGACAAGTGGACAAGCAGAAGAATGTAAAAAGGCCGAGCACTGACTGACTGACTGCTGCTGCTCCAGATACACACACACACGCACACACATGCAAACACACACACACATACGCACACACACATATGCACACACATGTAAATACACACACGCACACACATATGTGCTCACACATGCAAACACACACACACTATAAAAAGGCTGAACACTGACTGACTGCTGCTCCAGACACGCACACACACACACTATAAAAAAGGCTGAACACTGGCTGACTGGCTGTTTCTCCAGACACACACACACACACGCACTATAAAAAGGCTGAACACTGGCTGACTGGCTGTTTCTCCAGACACTCACACACACACACACACACACACACACACACTATTAAAAGGCTGAACACTGACTGACTGACTGTTACTCCAGACAAGCGCACACACACACACACACACACACACACACACACGCACATACACATACACGCACTATAAAAAGGCTGAACACTGACTGACTGGCTGTTTCTCCAGACAAGCACACACACACGCACACACATACACACACTATAAAAAGGCTGAACACTGATTGACTCGCTGTTTCTCCAGACACGCGCACACACACACACACACTATAAAGAGGCTGAACACTGACTGACTGGCTGTTTCTCCAGACATGCACACACATGCACACACCCACATGCACACACAGACGCACTATAAAAAGGCTGAACACTGACTGACTGGCTGCTGCTCCAAACAAGCACACACACGCTCACACACACACACATACACGCACCATAAAAAGGCTGAACACTGACTGACTGGCTGTTTCTCCCATCTTGAGCTCTTTGTGCTGACGTGTGAGGCACTCACTGCAGGCAGTTGTTTCCGGGCACTTCTCTATATATCATTAATTTAATGCATTCTGACGTGAACAATTATAGAGAGCTACACGCTCAAATAGCATGTCAAAACGTGTGTATCAATCCATTAGCTCCCATCGCTCCACACAGTCAGAGCCACCGTAAGCCGTTTCCTCCGACGGGGAAACTGCTGACCTCATCACCAATCTGCCTCTGATCCTGTGTGTAAATGTGCTCTTCTAAAAGACCACCTGGATGCACCCAGACCAGGCCCAGATATACCTAGACCAGGCCCAGATATACCCAGACCAGGCCCAGATACACCCAGACCAGGCCCAGATATACCCAGACCAGGCCCAGATATACCCAGACCAGGCCCAGATATACCCAGACCAGGCCCAGATACACCCAGACCAGGCCAGATATACCCAGACCAGGCCCAGATACACCCAGACCAGGCCCAGATATACCCAGACCAGGCCCAGATACACCCAGACCAGGCCCAGATATACCCAGACCAGGCCCAGATACACCCAGACCAGACCCGGGTACACCCAGACCAGGCCCAGATGGGGGCCACATGGCTCAGGCAGTAAGAGCAGTCGTCTGGCAGTCGGAGGGTTGCCGGTTCGATCCCCTGCCTGGGCTGTGTCGAAGTGTCCCTGAGCAAGACACCTAACCCCCAAATGCTCCTGACGAGCTGGTCAATGCCTTGCATGGCAGCCAATCGCCGTTGGTGTGTGAGTGTGTGTATGAATGGGTGAATGAGAAGCACCAATTGTAAGGCGCTTTGGATAATGCCAACCATTTACCATTTACCCAGATACACCCAGACCAGGCCTAGACCAATCCAGACCAGGCCCAGATACACCCAGATACACAGCTGACCAGCTGAGAGATTAGTATCTGTGCTAACAATAACATCGTGAAACATGCATAGAGAACGGATTGCTTCAATTTCATGACAGGCAGGACATTTCCTGTGCCCATTTGAGGCAGGACCTTATTGAGATGTTCCACAAAAAAACATCAGACAATGTGATGGAATCTGCCACTCTGTCCCAGCCCATGCATTTGTGTGTGTGTGTGTGTGTGTGTGTGCTATATAAATGCAGTCCATTTACCATTTGCCTGTATTGTGAAATGTTCAATATGATTCTGTACGATAGATTAAATCCAGACAAATATACGAAGCACTCTACAGGCCAAGGGATTGGCTTCAGAGGATTTTGAAGTTCTCTCAATCCAGAATACTTATTATCCGCCATTTTCCATTGAAATTCTCTGTTAAAATGATTTAAACTCTGTGGTTCTGCTTCCTGTTCGGCTCTTAGCGATGCTTTTTATGAACAAACGGGGCTAAAAGATAATGGAAAAATATGTGCATAATCTCTCACTGCTGATTAGAACCGGTAGTATTCAGTATTTACCTGGCGGTCCTCCTGTGTGTGTGCGTGTGTGTGTTTAAGTGTGTGTGCGTGTGTGTGTTTCTGTGTAAGTGTGTGTGAGTGTGTGTCTAAGTGTATGTGTGTTTGTGTGTGTGAGTGTGTGTAAGTGCGTTTTTATGTGTGTGTGTATTTGTGTGTAAGTGTGTGTGCGTGTGTGTCTATGTGTATGTGTGTTTGTGTGCGTGTGTGTATGTTTGTGTGTGTGTGTGTAAGTGCGTGTGTGTGTGTGTGTGTGTGTGCGTGCATGGGTCTGCGGGTGTGTGTGTGTATGTTTGTGTGTGTGTGTGTAAGTGCGTGTGTGTGTGTGTGTGTGTGTGTGTGTGTGCGTGCATGGGTCTGCGGGTGTGTGTGTGTATTTTCCATTGAAATTCTCTGTTAAAATGATTTAAACTCTGTGGTTCTGCTTCCTGTTCGGCTCTTAGCGATGCTTTTTCTGAACAAACGGGGCTAAAAGATAATGGAAAAATATGTGCGTAATCTCTCACTGCTGATTAGAACCGGTAGTATTCAGTATTTACCTGGCGGTCCTCCTGTGTGTATGCATGTGTGTGCTTAAGTGTGTGTGCGTGTGTGTTTCTGTGTAAGTGTGTGTGAGTGTGTGTAAGTGCGTTTTTATGTGTGTGTGTATTTGTGTGTAAGTGTGTGTGCGTGTGTGTCTATGTGTATGTGTGTTTGTGTGCGTGTGTGTATGTTTGTGTGTGTGTGTGTAAGTGCGTGTGTGTGTGTGTGTGTGTGTGTGCGTGCATGGGTCTGCGGGTGTGTGTGTGTATGTTTGTGTGTGTGTGTGTAAGTGCGTGTGTGTGTGTGTGTGTGTGTGTGTGTGTGCGTGCATGGGTCTGCGGGTGTGTGTGTGTGTATTTTCCATTGAAATTCTCTGTTAAAATGATTTAAACTCTGTGGTTCTGCTTCATGTTCGGCTCTTAGCAATGCTTTTTCTGAACAAACGGGGCTAAAAGATAATGGAAAAATATGGCGGTGCTCCTGTGTGTGTGCATGTGTGTGTTTAAGTGTGTGTGCGTGTGTGTGTTTCTGTGTAAGTGTGTGTGAGTGTGTGTCTAAGTGTATATGTGTGTGTGTGTGTGTGTGTGTGTGTAAGTGTGTGTGCGTGTGTGTGTGTCTGTGTAAGTGTGTGTGAGTGTGTGTCTAAGTGTATGTGTGTGTGTGTGTGTAAGTGTGTGTGAGTGTGTGTCTAAGTGTATGTGTGTTTGTGTGGGTGTGTGTATGTTTGTGTGTGTGTGTGTGTGTGTGCGTGTGTGTGTGTGTGTGTGTGTGTGCGTGCATGGGTCTGCGGGTGTGTGTGTGTGTGTAAGTGTGTGTGTGTGTGTGTGCGTGCATGGGTCTGCGGGTGTGTGTTTGTGTGTGTGTGTAAGTGTGTATGTGTAATTGTGTGTATATGTGTAAGTGTGTGTGTGTGTGTGTGTGTGTATGTGTGTAAGTGTGTGTGTGTGGGTATGTGTAATTGTGTGTGTGTGTGTGTATATGTGTAAGTGTGTGTGTGTGTGTGTGTGTATATGTGTAAGGGTGTGTGTGTGTGTGTGTGTGTGTGTAAGTGTGTGTGTGTGTGTGTATATGTGTAAGGGTGTGTGTGTGTGTGTGTATATGTGTAAGTGTGTGTGTGTGTCCTGTGAGGTCTGTCAGAGTGGTGATTAAACACAGTGCTGAGAGGTTTGCTGTGGCATTTCTCCTCTCACATAGCAGTACCGACTCTGTAGACACAATTCCAGTTACAGAACCGTGCTCTACCAATGAGATCCAGCTTCCTCCATTTTGTAAAGATGGAGCTGTTCATTAGGTGACAGGTGAATGAGCATTGTCCAGGATTGTAGTCAAATGTTTTTTGTGCTCTGTAAAACTTTCACACTGTGTTTGCAAAATAATTAATTAATAATTTTCTTTTTTTTTCTGTTAAATCTCAATTAATGCTATTTCCATATATTGTACACTGTATGTATGTATAGCTTATATATAATTAATTTAATATGATATATGCTATATGGGTGCAGATCAATGTAAATATATTTGCTATATAGTTAACACACATGCACAAAGCACGTGTACACACACAAATCTTTAAAATATATACATACTGTAACTATACTCCCTGGTTATGGGTATGCGTTTTGCACTTTGTTGTACATCGCTCTGGATAAGAGCGTCTGCCAAATGCCATTAATGTAATGTAATGTAATACACTAATTTATTTATTGGTGTTCTGCTACTGTAGCCTGTCCAGTTAGAGGTTTGAGGTGTTGTGTGTTCAGAGATGCTCTTCTGCATACCACTGTTGTAATGTGTGGTTATTTGCATTACTGTCACCTTCCTACCAGGACCAGTCTGGCCCTTGTCCTCTGACCTCTCTCATCAACAACACGTTTCTCTGCAAATTCTAGAAACAGTTGTGTGCGGAATGCCAGGAGAACAGCAGTTTCTGAGATACTCAAACCACCCTGTTTAGCTCCAACAATCATTCCACAGTCAAAGTCACTTCGATCACATTTCTTCCCCATTCTGACATTTGGTCTGAAAAACAGATGAACCTCTTGACCATGTCTGCATGCTTTTATGGATTTAGTTCCTGCCGCAGGATTGGTTGATTACATATTTGCATTAACACGCTTGTGTACAGGTCTAGCTAATAAATATG
>NC_083765.1:44343083-44345583 GCF_963514075.1 Conger conger | reverse complement strand
TAACACAGTAATCCTGCTTTGTGGGTTTCACTCAGTGCAGTTATCCAGCTAACACAGTAATCCTGCTTTGTGGGTTTTACTCAGTGCAGTTATCCAGCTAACACAGTAATCCTGCTTTGTGCAACATGCCGCAGGTACAGGCTGTCGTGACCCAGCTGAGACACTCAGACAGGCTGATATAAACAGATTTGGCTGGCAAAGGAGAAAAATCAAAACAGTAACTGTTTGATTGTGGGTCGGATACAGAAATACAATGTAAGGCTGATTTAAATGATATACAGTTCCATTTCTGAGTGAGAAAGAGAGTGAGAGAGCAAGAGCAAGTGAGCGAAAGAGATAGGGGAGAGATGGTGGAAGAGAAAAAGTGCGATAGGGGAAGGAGAAAGAGAGAGCAGGAGAAAGGAGAGTGGGAGAGAACAGAAGAGAGAGGAAGAGAGGGAGGAAGAGAAAGAGAGAGCGGGGAGAGAGTGAAGGAAGAGCAGAGCAGAGAGAGGGGGAAGAGAGAAAGAGAAACAAGGGGCCAGAGAAAGAGGGATGCCGAGAGACAGAAACAGATTGAGAGAGGGAATGAGAGACGGAGAGGAATGACGCCTGAAGGCTGTCTGTCGGGGCTGACAGGCAGGCAGCCGCCGAGCGGATCCCCGGTGTAGGAGTAACTGCGTTAGATCACCACTCCTGGTGCTGTAATAAAGTGTTTAATGGACAGCCGTCTCTCTCTGCCTCTCCTGCGGGTGACACTAAATCCCTCTTTATTGCAGCCTGCGCAGATGCTAGTGAGTTATCCATTTCACTAATCACAGAGGAGGCTGCCACATTCATCTAACGTCGGAGGATTCTCTCTCCGGAATATTCTCATAACCCCCCCCCCACACCCAAACCGAACTGTTCCCTCTGGTACCCCTCTCTCTCTCTCTCTCTCTCTCTCTCTCTCTTTCTCGCTGTCCTCACTCTTAACCTATCCCTCTGGCCTCTCTGTCTCTCTCTCTTGCTTTCTCTCTATCTCTTGTCCTCCCTCTCTCTCCGCCTACCTCCTCACTCCCCAGTCCTCCACCTCCCTGTTCTTCGGGTCCAGTAAGCCAATGAGAACGGTGTCTGCTACAGACAGAACATAAACAGCACAACCCCCTGACCCCGTGTTTAAAATCACATCCCTCGCGGACACACTCATTCTGCAGCTACGCATGATGCTGCGTCTAGGGACGATGTTATGAGGTATGCCTCAGACAGGCAATATCTGCACCTTTTTATTAAAATAATAAATAATGGATATGCCCGAACTGCACATAAGTACAATTACCTCAGTGGCACGAAACACACCATGGCTTTGTGGGGCTGAGAAATCAATACATTTGGCCAGCGATTCAGTGAAATCAGGCCAGTGATTGACTGATAAATGATCTGAAATTCAGTGCGATGAAGCCAAATTCCAAAATAATACGCTGCAGGTAATAGCTGAGGTTATTGTGATCTAGCAGAGTCCAGGGCCCTGTTCCAGGATGCAGGATTACTGAGAGACTGCAGCAGGGAAACTGCGCTGAGAAAAACCCAGACCTGCTCTTCTCACATCAGTCCATGTTCCAGATCTGGGGGGGATCTGCCTTATCCTGCTGACTCAGTAATCCTGCTCTGAGACACGGGCCCCTGGTGGAGCAGAAAAACAAACAATGCAAATCTCCTCCTCTCCAAATCCTTCTGCAGAACATCGAAAAATGCTGCACAATTGCTAATCGCTTTTGGCTCTTAAAATGCAAACTTTTTACAGATTATTTTGTACATTTGAGCCATCGTTAGTCAGACTCCTCTTTCTCTTCGATCTCAGAGAACTGTGCATTAAACAGACCGATTCGGCCATCGCCATTACGGGGCTAACTCAGACCACTAAACCCAGAAATGATGGTAATGACGTGACAATGGTCTATCGGGCCCTGTGATCTCATCCACGGCTACAGCCCTGGGGAGTCTCCTGGGTTTACACTGGCCGGCGTGGCCCTAATTGTCCTGGTTTATCGTACACACAAGCCCCTCTGCATCCGGCGGCCATTTTAAAGAGTCCCTCAGGCTGTCCTCTTAAAGCAGGTGAGGAATGAAAAGCACCTTAAAGCGATCCATCAACGCGGGATGTAAATTCAGTTTGACTCCATCGCGGGTTTACGGGCGAAAGCTCAATCTGCATGTGAAAATGAGGCCCTGTGTGGGAGAGAGCCTGCTTGCACAAGGCTAATCTACAAAGGTTTTGTGAAATCACTTTAAATTATATATATTTGCTTATCAGCCTCCCCTATCCTCAGGTGCTCACGCAAGCTTATGTTTGACACATTACCCATGTTATTTAAACACCCGCGTATTCACTGAAGTAATTGTGGTAAATCTTACTTCATCTTCTTAGTCCCGGGCACCCGAGCATCTTCCCAAGTGGGATTGGAACCTGTCATCTTCCGGTAACAATTATAAAACTGTTTATATGGTTTTTTTTATTGTAAATACTAGGAAAATGTTTGCT